>NC_084818.1:2051612-2326612 GCF_963583255.1 Pyrus communis
TTTCTGTATATATCTAGTTACATTGCTTAAGTACTAAGCTATTACAATACTCCCAAGATCTTGACACTTGTCATAATCTCTACACATATTCTAAACAACCTTAACTAACTACCTCAAGCATATAATATCTAACATTTATAACCACTGATAATTTCGTTAATATGCTCATCGATCATCCCTGATATGCTCATCGATCTTGACTGGTGCAGTACTACCACTACCGGCGTCATTACAAAACGATTAGCCTTTTGGAGACGTCCGGTAATTGTGAAGGCTCCTCTGGGAATTGTCACTGCAATGGATCTTGCTTTTGGACTCATGTTTGTTGCACTCTTGGTCTGGTCTCTTGCCAATTACTTATATGTCAGCTTCGGCCACCTCCATATGCATTTTCCTGGCGAGAAAGTGTAAGCATATACATATATATCCTTTCTTACATGATTTTTAAAAGAATGATGATGATCAATTAAATTTTTTCTCTGTTGATTTTAGTCAATTGAATTCATGTTAATTAAGACTAATTATATGACAGGTGGGAAACGAAGTTTCGAAGTGTGTCGTTGAGATTAGGTTACATTGGGAACATTTGCTGGGCACTTCTCTTCTTCCCTGTAACTCGAGGATCTTCGATTTTACCTCTCTTCGGGCTCACATCTGAGTCAAGTATTAAGTATCATATTTGGCTCGGCCATCTCTCGATGATCCTCTTTGCTGCACATACCCTAGGGTTCGTCATCTACTGGGCCATGACTAATCAGATGGTTCTGGTGATTAACTAATTCAATCATCTTTTTTTATCTTTAATTAATTCATTGTCTTAATTGATCTTGTATATAGCTAATATCTTTTAGCTTAATTTGGTTGTATTACGCATGCGATTCATGAAAACGATTGTCTTGTTTTCTAGTTGTGAGAAGAGAATGTGTAGAATTATGTTGCTTTATGTATTTCTTCTTGTTTTGTAGTATACAGTGGAATATCTAGAGCTTGAAAAATCTTTGTATATTTATTGTTTCCTATCTTAATTTCAAAAAGGAAGAAATTGAAAGAATTGAGTGGTTCAACTTAAATTCGACATCATGTCGATATCTAGGTATTGTAGGCTGGTTGGCAGGAATCATCATATGGACATATATAGATAACAAGGACATGAATTAGGGAAGATATATATATTTTTGGCATTTTTCTCATGCGAGATTTCTACAACCTTATTCAGTTCATGGTGATGATATATTCCTAACCAAATGACTTCATGCATCATGATTTATTTTTTATTATGTATATATTTTCCTTTAAGTAGTATTGCATAGAGGTGGCAAATTAATTCATTGTGTTGTTAATGAGTATCCGTTAAGACCTGTTTAATTTGATACACCATAATATATGAGTGAGATTGCTAGTGATGATGATGGTGTAAGGTGAAATCAAACTAAATAGGGTTTAATGGATACTCATTAACAACCCAATATGTTAATTAGCCATTGCTTTTGACTTGTGTACCAACATGAAGGAATGCATACATCTCACTTCTTTCGATTAACGTATATTCATCATATAAATTTTATGAATACTGCTATATATTCACCTAATCAATCGGATATACATGTGAATGCAACTTCATCTAGATTGATTCAATAACATGATTAACTCCATATACAAATGGCTGTAATACTAAAATTAGTTTTCATCATCAATAAACATGACAATAATGTGGATAGCACCACCCTAAACGGGTAGTACTATTTACACACTCATTTTTTTTCTTCCACACACCATTATTAATTTAATTGATCCCATCTTAACAAGGAAGAGAAATATCACCAAATGCGGGTTGATCAATCCGCATGGTATCGAAATGATTAGAAAATGGAAGGGTTGCTATGTAATATACAGGCAAGCATACATATATTGCAGCCACTCACATACGTTTGTATAGTACAAGAACTACCAGTACTAGCACTCTCTGTCCAGCTAATTTACTACAAAATTACCTAATTAAGCTGTTGTGGTCAACCCTTTAAAGTGTGTTGGACATTAATTAATTGCAGCTGCTTGAGTGGAGCAAAACCTACGTATCAAATGTAGCTGGGGAGATTGCAATTGTGTTGGCAATGGCCATGTGGATCACAAGCATTCCTCGCGTTAGGCGTAAAATGTTTGAACTTTTCTTCTACACCCACCATCTCTACACACTCTACATCTTCTTCTACGTACTGCATGTCGGTGCTTCCTACTTCTGCATGATCCTCCCCGGCATCTTCCTCTTCATCGTGGATCGATACTTGAGATTTTTACAGTCGTACCAACGAGCTGGGTTAGTCTCAGCTCGCATTTTACCATGTGGTACCATTGAGCTCAACTTCGCCAAGACCCAAGGTAACTAATTTTGCTCTAGTCGTCATTATTAAATACGTTGAGCTCATGGCACATGTTGGAAAATATCAAATTTGTTGTTAACCCATATTATAACTCATGGATCAATAACGTGATTAGCTTTAAGCACCATTAAATATATATGTCGCATTTATACTTCTCACATATTGTGTATATATCTATCTGATTATATTATACGCTAGGTTTAGAAAATATCAGCTATTATACCCCAGCTAGGTTTGGAAAATATTAACTATACAGCTCACTCATATTATAATGGATGATATAATAATGCATTTATCTCTAACCATCAAATATGTTGCACTGGTACGTGCCACTATCATGTGTTAGGTATTGGTTTATTAATACTATATCCTAATGTTTGAAAATATGAATGTCTATCCACTTATATTATAAAACGTGAATTAGTAACCTTGTTTTTATTTTTTATTTTGTTGTTCAGGATTGGATTATAATCCCACTAGCATCTTGTTTATAAACGTGCCAAGCATATCCAAGCTGCAATGGCACCCATTTACAGTGACTTCAAACCCTAATATGGAGCCACACAATCTCAGCGTTGTCATTAAGATTGAAGGAAGTTGGTCTCAAAAACTCTACAAACAACTGTCTTCAAATGTGGATCATATCCAAGCTGCTGTCGAAGGACCTTATGGCCCCATTTCATCTCATTTTCCAAGGCACGAGGCTTTGGTGATGCTCAGTGGAGGCAGTGGAATCACTCCTCTCATTTCCATAATCCGTGAAATTATTTTCCAAACCACCAAACCCGATTCCCATTTGCCACGTGTACGGCTCATATGTGCCTTCAAGAACACAGATGATCTCTCCATGCTACAACTCTTGCTTCCTATTTCTTCAACCCCTTTTGATTTTTCCCACGTAGATTTGAAAATTGAAGCCTATGTCACCGGAGAGACAGAACAGCCGCCGGGATTGGCTTGGAAGCCCATCCAAACTGTATCATTTAAGACTGACCCGTTGGACTCACCCATTTCTAGGGTTTTAGAGCCAAGTAGTTGGCTGTGGCTTGGTGCAATAGTCTCGTCCTCATTCGTCGTGTTTCTCGTTACTTTGGGACTTACCACTCGTTTCTACATTTACCCGATTGACCACAACACTGGTGAAAGTTATCACTACTCTTTTACCTGTCTCTGGTACATGTTTTTAGTGTGTTCTTGTATTCTCCTGGTATCTAGTGTAACTTTTCTTTGGTGCAAGAGACAAAAGAATGCCTTGGAAGGGAAGCAATTCCAAAATATGGAAGTGCCAACTCATGACGTAGAACTTGAAGGCTTTCCACATCATCCTGAAACTCTAATTGCTCAAGCCACACAGGTGCATTACGGATCAAGGCCTGATCTTAAGAGTAAGTTAATTAAGTAATTACCTCTCTAGTATTAACGACCATTTCCATGTTTATTTTCTTGTAGTAAAACATTTTTGGACAAGTGATTAATTATTGTTTTTGTTTGCAACCCAGAAATTCTGTTGGAGGCTGAGGGATCTGATATTGGAGTGTTCGTGTGTGGGCCAAGGAAGATGAGACATGATGTTGCCAAAATCTGTTCATCTAGTTTGGTAGATAATTTGCACTTTGAGTCCATTAGCTTCAACTGGTGATGATGCATGCATGAATTTGCACTTCGAGTCCATTGGCTTCAACTGGTGATGATGCATGCATGCTTGTTTTAGCATGAACCACCGTTGTGTACGTAATGTAATTCAACCTGCAGTATTATAACGCTCAATGATGGTCGTTCGTGAGATTTACTTTCAGCACCTCTCATGTCATCTTTAAAGATGTGTAAATGTAAAATGTTTATAATTAGTTTTTTTTTTTTTTTTTTTTTTTTTAGGTGGGTGTAAATAAATTAGTAATTGATGTATCATAATATATATATATATATATATGCATGCTCGAATCGTATAATTAATGTTAATTACTATGTAGCCGTCAGCCATAACACTTGATCATTTGCAGAAAAACAATGAGCTATATAATAATGGAATATTCATATATTTGCATGCACCTACCTAGCTACTCTCGCACACACCACAGAATCCCTCAAAACCTTGTAACTATTATTTATGTACTGATTTATGGCCGGTGGGAAACAAAGTTGGGAAGTGTTGCACTAACACTAGGGATAGTTGGGAACATTGATGTCCTCCGGTAATCAGACTTCTGTTCCAAAATTGCCCTCAATTCGTCTTCTCCAAATCCATCAATTTGGGAGGCGGTGGGAGGGAAGTTGTTGGGGTTGGGGAAGAAGATGATGATATGGAGGAAAGGGGGAGGCGTGGAGGACCTGTGAAATGGGAGCTGATGGGAAGAGCTGGGAAAGAAAAGAGGGAAGGCGTGGTAGGGCTGTGAAAAAAAAAGGGGGAGGCGTGGGAGGGCTGTGCAGGTTGGGGGAAGAAAAGATTAAAGGGGATGAGTAGCTGGAAGGAGATCGGGAAGAAGAGATAATTGATGAATTTTATCTGGATACTGTTATTATATGGATAAATATAAAAATTTCTTTTGAACAAATATGGATAAATATGTTTATACAAATAAATTATATATATATATATAAATTTAAGTTTATATATATATTTATCTATATAAACCTAAATTTTATTAATTAGTACAAGAATGATTTATTTTAACAAGGACAGTTTAGTAATCTAGCTAGTTTTAATTCCGATTCATGTGAACTAGTAAACAAGTTATATGAAACCAATATCATTCTTACTCCGATTCCAGCTAGTTTAGTAAATAATTTTAACATGAATCTAATTATTTTGTTTCCCCTCAATTCAATTCCCTAAATCTAATTACGGATTAATAAACGAGCTATTACTATCTACATTGGTTCCCTCACATTCATTAAAACAAAAACTGATTCCACATATTTTGGCCAAGAAGGATTGTTTGGTTTCAGAATAAAAAATAAAAAAAAATAACAACACAACTTTTTCTTAAGTTCAAAATCCCCAGTTTCTATAAATTACAACGGTTCAGAATATCCTCTTATAAAAAAATGAAACATTTTAGTCTTACCGCATTTTTCTGGTTTTGTAGGTCCGCACCATACTTATTTATACATTCCCTATCCTATTTACAGCAACCATGGGCTGCTTATTGCTCCACATGGGAAACAAAAATGTTTACAATAACAACACAAGGTGAGCGAAACTTACCTACACCTAGTGTATGATGACTTTTTTGGAATGTGAGTAATGTCATCTAATATCGTTAGGTAACGTTTACCAAGGAGTTGTAAATGGGCATGACAAATGCCTCTCTCCTCAACCCCTATGTACGACTCTCGCCTATAAATTGCTTTAGTTGCACAGCAGAAGGTTGTATTTTTCCAAATAGCTAAGCTTCTCACTGACACTCCTCTCAAACGGAAGGATGAGCAGTCAGATAGTAGTGTTAATTTTAAGGTTGATTTTTCTTGTGGTGTTTCTTGGATGGCTTATGATGTGGATTGTGCTGCCTACAAAAACCTACGAAAATGGCTGGACACCCAACTTACAAAGCAAGCTCAAATCTACATATTTTGGAGAGCAAGGTTTTGTTAATTTCTTCCTTAATTACACTTGCTTGCTTAATCAATTTAATTAAGGTTGATATTATGCTTATAATATAACCTTGTGTTGTGTCATACTAATTTACAGGGGTTAATCTTCTGCTTTTCTCATTCCCAATGATGTTAATAGCAGCTTTGAGCTGTGTTTATCTCCATCTCGAAAAGAAATCAACTAGTTCATCATCCTCCACAAGGTTTAATACTAGCTATAATACAACTTCTATAAAAATTAACATTTTATAATTTCGTTAATATGCTCATCGATCATCGTTGACTGGTGCAGTACTACCACTACCGGCATCATTACAAATCGATTAGCCTTTTGGAGACGTCCGGTGGTTGTGCAGGCTCCTCTGGGAATTGTCACTCCAATGGAGCTTGCTTTTGGACTCATGTTTGTTGCTCTCTTGGTCTGGTCTCTTGCCAATTACTTGTATGTCAGCTTCGGCTACCTCCATATGCATGTGCCAGCAGGCGAGAAAGTGTAAGCATATATATACATATCCATACATACATACATACATATATATATATATATATATATATATATCCTTTCTTAAATGCTTTTTAAAAGAATTACGATCAATTGATTTTTTTTTTTTTCTTGATTTTAGTCAATTAAATTCATGTTAATTAAGATTAATTTCACGACAGGTGGGAAGCGAAGTTTGGAAGTGTGTCATGGAGATTGGGTTACATTGGGAACATTTGCTGGGCACTTCTCTTCTTCCCTGTAACTCGAGGATCTTCGATTTTACCTCTCTTCGGGCTCACATCTGAGTCAAGTATTAAGTATCATATTTGGCTCGGCCATCTCTCGATGATCCTCTTTGCTGCACATGCCCTAGGGTTCGTCACCTACTGGGCCATGACTAATAAGATGGTTCTGGTAATTAAATAACTTAATCATCTTTTCTTTTTCTTTTTTTTTGTTTTTATATATATTTAATCAATTCATTCAGTCCTAATATTACCTCTTGTATATAGCTAATAGCTCTTAGCGTAATTTGGTTGTATTATCCATGCGATTCATGAAAATGATGTCTTGTTTTCTAGTTGTGAGATGAGAATTTTTAATGTCTTGTTTCTTCTTCTTTTATATCTTAATTTCAAAAGGGAAGAAAAAGAAGTGTGTGGTTCAAACTAAACTCGATTCGATACATGTCTACAGCTTGGTGTCGTAGGCTGATTGGCAGGAATCATCATATGAAAAAATATATATGTAGACAAGGGGGAAAGGAATTAGGGAAGATATATATCTGTTTGAATTTTTTTCATACGTGATTTCTACACCCCCTTATTCAGTTCATGATGATTATATATATATCCTAACCAAATGACTTCATGCATGATGATTTATTTTTTAGTTATGTATATAATTTCTTAAATTAGTAGAACTGCATATGACTTGTGTTCCCTATGAAAAAAATGCACTTATATATCTTGCTTCTTTCGAATATAATATTTATATATGTATAAATTCACCATATAAATTTTATGATCACAGCTATATATATATATATATATATATTCAAGTAGTCAAAACTTCAAATAATCATCAGCATGATTAACTTCTCATATACTGGAAAGTGTACGTTGCAGCCACTCACTTAAGTTTGTATAGTACAACAACTACCAGTACAAGGAAATTTTTTTCGTAATGTCATAATACAATTGGTTGGAAATTTATTTTTTTATGTTTATAACCATTTGTATTATTACATTTAGTGTACCAGACTGCTGTTTAGATACACTGAAAAATTTCTCCAATACTAGCACTCCCTATCCAACTAATTTACTACAAAATTACCTAATTATGAGGATGTGGTCAACCCTTTAATATGTGCTGGACATGAATTAATTGCAGCTTCTTGAGTGGAGCAAAATCTACGTGGCAAATGTAGCCGGGGAGATTGCAATTGTATTTGCAATGGCCATGTGGATCACAAGCATTCCTCGCGTTAGGCGTAAAATGTTTGAACTTTTTTTCTACACACACCATCTCTACGCACTCTACATCTTCTTCTACGTACTGCATGTTGGTGCTTCCTGCTTCTGCACAATCCTCCCCGGCATCTTCCTCTTCATCGTCGATCGATACTTGAGATTTTTACAGTCGTACCAACGAGCCGGGGTAGTCTCAGCTCGCATTTTACCATGTGATACCATTGAGCTAAACTTCGCCAAGACCCAAGGTAACTAATTTTGCTCTAGTCGTCATTAAATACGTTGCGCTCATGCACGTGTTGGAAAGTATCAACTTTGTTGCTAATCCATATTCTAATGCGTGGATTAGTAATGTGGTTCACTTTACGCACCCATTAAATATGTCGCATTTAGACTTCTAATGTATTTTTATTTATTTATTCATTTATACGCTAGGTTTAGAAAATATCAACTCTTATACCCCTAGCTAGGTTTAGAAAATATTAACTATATCGCTCACTCATATTATACCATATGAATTAGTTATGCATTTATCTTTAGCCACCATTAAATATGTCGCGCTTGTACTTATCAGTGTCATGTGTTAGGTATTGGTTTATTAATACTATATCCTAACGTTTGAAAATATGAATGTCCATCCACACTTATATTATAAAACGTGAATTAGTAACCTTGTTTTTATTTTATTTTTTTGTTTGTTTCAGGATTGGATTATAATCCCACTAGCATCTTGTTTATAAACGTGCCAAGCATATCCAAGTTGCAATGGCACCCATTTACAGTGACTTCAAACCCTAACATGGAGCCACACAATCTCAGTGTTGTCATCAAGAGTGAAGGAAGTTGGTCTCAAAAACTCTACAAGCAACTGTCTTCAAATGTGGATCATATCCAAGCTTCTGTCGAGGGACCTTATGGCCCCATTTCATCTCATTTTCTAAGGCACGAGGCTCTGGTGATGTTCAGTGGAGGCAGTGGAATCACTTCTCTCATTTCCATAATCCGTGAAATTATTTTCCAAACCACCAAACCCGATTCCCATTTGCCACGTGTACGGCTCCTATGTGCCTTCAAGAACACAGATGATCTGTCCATGCTACAACTCTTGCTTCCTATTTCTTCAACCCCTTTCGATTTTTCCCGTGTAGATTTGAAAATTGAAGCCTATGTCACCAGAGAGACAGAACAGCAGCCGGCATTGGCTTGGAAGCCCATCCAAACAGTGTCGTTTAAGGCCGACCCGTTGGACTCACCCATTTCTAGGGTTTTAGGTCCAAGCAGTTGGCTGTGGCTTGGTGCAACAATCTCGTCCTCATTCGCCTTGTTTCTCGTTACTTTGGGACTTACCACTCGTTTCTACATTTACCCGATTGACCACAACACTGGTGAAATTTATCACCAGTCTTTTATCTGTCTCTGGTACATGTTTTTGGCCTGTTCTTGTATTTTGCTGGTATCTAGTTTAACTGTTCTTTGGTGCAAGAGACAACTAAATGCCTTGGAAGGGAAGCAAATCCAAAATGGGGAAGCGCCAACTCATGAAATAGAACTTGAAGGCCTTCCATATCATCCTGAAACCCTAATTTCTCAAGCCACACAGGTGCATTATGGAACAAGGCCTGATCTCAAGAGTACGTTAATTAATTATCTCTCTAGTATTAACGACCATTGTCACGTTTATTTCTTGTAGTAACACATTTTTGGATAAGTGATTAATTACTGTTTCTGTTTGCAACCCAGAAATTCTGTTGGCGTTCGAGGGATCTGATATTGGAGTGTTGGTGTGTGGGCCAAGGAAGATGAGACATGATGTTGCCAAAATCTGTTCATCTCGTTCGGCAGATAATTTGCACTTCGAGTCCATTAGCTTCAACTGGTGATGCATGCCTGAGCTACCGTAGTGTAATATAATTCAGCTTGTATTATAACGCTCAAATAATTGTCGTTCAAGAGATTTGCTGAAAGATTTGCTTTCAGCACCTCTCATGTCGTCTTTAAAGATGTGTAAATGTAAAATGTTTATGGATTTGTATGTTTTTTGTTTTGGGTGGGTGGAAATAAATTAGTACTAGATTTATCATAATATGGAATCTACATATGCTCTAATTGTACAATTAATGTTAATTACTATGTAGCCATCAGCCATGGCACTTGATCATTTGCAGAAAAACAATGAGGTATATAATAATGGAGTACTCATATATTTACATGCACCAACCTAGCTACTCACTCACATATCAGAGAACCCCTCAAACCTTGTAACTGTTATTTATGTACTGTTTTTTGGCCTGTGGGAATCAAAGTTGGGAAGTGTTGCATTAACACTAGGGATAGTTGGGAGCATTTGTCTAGCCTTTCTCTTTTTCCCTGTGGGCAGAGGATCTTCCATTGTGCGGATCATTGTCCTCGCATCAGAGGCAAGCTTCAAGTACCATATCTGTCTAGGGCATCTTGCCATGATGCTCTTTACGGCGCACGGTTTATGTTTCTATTGGGGGAGCACAAACCAAATTTCAGAGGTAATTAAATTTCCGAAGCTTCAAAACACTATTTAGAAATGAGCCATTCTCACTATGAAGCAATTGCTGGTGTAGATGTTGAATGGAACAAGAAAGGCGTTTTGCAAGATCTTTGAGCTCTTCTTATACACTCATCATCTGTACATTGTCTTCCTTGTCTTCATCGTGTTTCACGTGGGTTTCTCCTACGCTTGCATAATGCTGCCGGGCTTTTACCGCTTCCTGATTGATAGGTTCTTGCGTTCTTGCAATGTCAGCGTAGAATTCGCATGGTTTCAGCCCGTGTGAGGCTGTTGAGTTGAACTTCTCCAAGAGTCCAGGTGAGAAAACAAAGATGATCAATCCTAGGCGCCAAATGAGCTCTAAATAAATACTACATCGAGCTTTCCCACAGAACTCAATTATTCTCCAACAATCATGGTGTTTGTAAATGTGCCCGGCATTTCAAAGCTGCAATAGCATCCTTTTAGTGTTACTTCTAGTACCAAATTTGATCCCAACAAGTTGAGTGTTGTGATCAAAAGAGAAGGAAATTGGTCTGAGAAATTGTATCAGGAATTGTCATCCTCTCTGCCCGCCACCCGCCCAGAGGTCTCAGTCGAAGGACTGTTGGGACCCGCCTCAAGCAACATGCTAAAGTGCTCACATTGTAAACCATTTCCCCAATATTTAGTATGCCAAATGTGTGCGCTAACTTGACTAACATGGTGAAAATGACATGCCAGTGCAGGCACGACATGATAGTTGCATAAACCCAATTGACCCCGACTCCAAACATGATATTTTCCGACTCAGCTAGATCTGCCTTGCTATTTTTATGCCTTTTCTATAGCATCTGCAACAGTAGTTTTCTTATGGAACAAGAAACATAGCCTCAAGGAGATGGGGCAGATTCAACTCCTGGACACACCAACTCCAACGACTGCTTCTCCAAGTGGGCGGTTTTCCGTTGCTGAGCAAGAACTCGAAAGCCTTCCTCACCGGAGAAAGATTAGGGATTTAACATTTGATTATTTTTGTAGGGATACGATTTGAGCGTGAAGGTTCAAGTATTGGGGTTCTTGTTAGTGGCCCAAGAAATATGAGGCAAGAAGTGGCTGCAATCTGTTCATCTGGCTTGGCCTACAACCAACATTACCATTCCATGAGCTTTCACGAGGTAAACCTCAAATACAAGAAAAGGAAAATGTTGTCATGGGTGATTGAGGACTTGACCTACGCGCGTACGTCATTGCATCCAAACATTAATTTGAAATACCGTCATAGTAATATTAATGCATGTATACGAAAATTAATTGGTTCGAAAAAGGCAAAGGAAAATTATTATTGAAGAGAAAGTAAAGAGAGAAAAGCAAACAGCAATAGGAAACGAGAGAAGCCTTGAAACAAAAAAGCTTGAGATTCTTCACTAGTCATTTAAATATGCCTAAAAGAAAAATAAAGGAAAATAAATTCAAGGTGAAGGAAAGTAACATTAGGCCCTAACCTAAAAAGAATTTTGTCTAGGCGCAATCAGAACGGTAAGAGTAGCTTCCACAAGCAGCGCCAGCTGCCGCCGGGAAGAGCACGAATATTTCGACTTAACTATCACCGGATAAAAAAAAATCGGAAGAACTCTATCCGCCAGAGTAACACATCGATTTGATGAAATACCGGCAAGGGTGATGGAAGATTTCTCCTCGCGAATAACGCATGTTTCAGGTTAAATGAGTTGAGCTGCACCAGAAGCCGGAGTTCTAATACGGAGTCAGCATTGGAACCTTAATTTACTCTCCTCTTCGCTGCTACTCCTACGTAAGCTTCTCGAGGCCGTCTCTCGGCTGCCCTATTGTCAGATTCATCGTAGTTCTGCGTGTTGTGAGATGCAAAACGATCTTCTTCATCATAACGGTACTGACGCACACCACCATCTGAATCAAAACGCCTCACACGATGAACGATCTCATATCTTCCATCAGGTTTCCTTCTATCATCATCACTACCTTCGTATCTACACTCCCTACCACCACTGGACAACTCAGAGTATCTTGCAGGACGCATCACGGGCTCAGAGTAACCATCTGGATTCAATCTCCGAGATGAACGCTCTGAGTCAAACCTCTGTCCTGGCTGGAACCGTCTTCCAGCAAATCTCCCGCCCCTGATATTATGATCTACACTTCTATGTGAATCATCAAACCATCTGGAATTCTGTTGTGGGGAAAACCGACGCTTTGGTGGGGACACGAACCCTACATCATACTTGCCTCCGAAATTTTGCCTTTGGAAAGGCACCCTCAGCTCCATATTAGAATCAAACCTATAATCAGGAGACCTGCTACCACGATGTCTTGAAATATCATTCCGTTCTCTCGGTAAACCCCATCCAAGAGGAGAGCGACTTCTGCATCGAGACTGGGGCTTCTGATAGGGTCTACTATAATATATAGGTCCTCTGCCAGGGGGTGAAGTGCTTTCTTCTCTCCTGGGCATTCGTCGTGGCACATTATAAGAGCATTCGTTGGGATCATCGGGCATGGGCCTGTGGTACTCCTCCCTGATGCCTCTGTTAACCCCTTGTGGATATCGTCTAAACCTTCGTCTATCAGGACTTGTATCTCTCATAGGTATCATTCCCCTATGCATATTGTGTGCATTATTCCTTTCAGATGGTGATGATCTTCTAAACGCGGGATGATACGAACGATTTGATGAAAAAGTTATAGCTGGCCTGCGAACACGGTTGTGAACTCCTGCTGCTTCTGAAAATGTGTCGTCTGATTCCATCTCATAACCATGGTTCTCAACAACAATTCTTGGTCTAGAGCGTCCAGAACCAAAGGAACCACGATAAGTGGGTGATTCGCGGCCCTTGGAATCCCAATAACTCCCTGAAGATTTAACCACATCTCCGAAACTTTTACCCTGCATACGTGAATCAGACTTTTCCCTTCCCATGGATTGATCGGAACCAGCTTCCTCGGAGCGAATAGAATCAAAGTTGCCCAACCTGAAGCAAACGAATAATTAGTAACCAAGATAGAAAAACCAAAGTTGCATTCAAGAGAATAAAAAATCAATAGAGTTTACCTCCTCCTTCTTGCACATTGAGTACCCATCTTATTTGAGGAGTCAGATGCCATTGATCCAACCACGTTGGCAGGAGAATGTTTAGCATCATGACAATCGAAGCTATTAACAGCATGTCTCCTTACTGTGCACCCCTCAATTGCTTCCGCAGTTCTGTTTGAAGAAGCTTCAGAATCACCAGGCAATTGATCAGATCCAGAAGTTTTCGTCTTCGAGCCAACGGAACATTGTCTCAAAGCATGTTCGTTTTTCTCACACGTATTATCAGATCCTGGACTCAATCCTCTCACAAGCTTCATGTTACTGTTAATTTTCCTCGACTCCCCAAATAATTCAGTTTCTCTGCATTCAAGTCCCATTCCAACTTTCCCTGATACAGAGTCATCATCAGCTTCACTGTCACATGTATCAGAACCGTAGTCAACACATTCAACTTCTACGTCATCAATTTCATTCTCCTCCCAATATGGTACATATGACTCCCTCAGCTCCCCATCTTCATACTGAGAGTCGTAACCAGCTGCAGGTTCCAGAGTGTTTCCCTCGCCAACCATGTGATCATTATCATCTTGACGAGTATTCAAGTCATAATCATCACTGGAAGGATCGTTAGTGGCTCTACCCAAGCTACGTGAGGTACCTTCACCATAGTCGCATTGCTCAAGAAAGGACCCAGCAGCAGCTGCTGGATTCATCATGGGATCCCCCGAAGGTTTATGCACTACTTCCGCAGAACAATCATTTGGCAGAGAATCAACGGTATGAGTGTCAGAGGCTGCTTCTACTGGCTCCTTTGCAATTACAGTCACCAGAGATTGGCCTTCCCCAACAGATGCACCTGATGCAGCTTCTACTGGCTCCTTTGCAATTACAGCCACCAGAGATCGGCCTTCTCCAACAGATGCAGATTTATCATTAGAATCATGTTTGGAATGGTGAGTAGCCACATCCTCTGTTTTAGCTACAGGCTTGACATCAAGTTTGGAATGGTGAACAGCCACATCCTCTGTTTTAGCTACAGGCTTGACATCAAGTTTGGAATGGTGAACAGCCACATCCTCTGTTTTAGCTACAGGCTTGACATCAAGTTTGGAATGGTGAACAGCCACATCCTCTGTTTTAGCCACAGGCTTGACATCAAGTTTGGAATGGTGAATAGCCACATCTTCTGCTTTAGCTACAGGCTTGACATCAAGGAGAAGGGGTGAGAGTGAGTGACAGCTTTCTTCACCCTTCGTCTCTTCTGGAGATTCTGGATCATCATGGGCGCTAGATGTTGCACCAGAGCACTTGCCATCTTCATCCAGAACAGTGCTTTCAATCTCACAAGGTGCCCCCTCTGGCACACAAGCTAAAGCAGGGTTTTCAACCTTAACACTCTCTGAACAGACAGTTTCACCCAGTAGTTCACCAGAAGCAGTATCTCCTGTCGTATGCTTAACAGGAAAGCTGGAAATCAGTGTTTTGTCGGTCTCCTCAGACACAGGGCATGTGGCTGCGATGTCACAAGGAGAACAATCAATGCATGCATCCACACTGGCATCCTCAGAGGAAGCTTTTGCACCGCTACCAGAATCTTTTGAAGATCCCAAAGCATTATCAGTAGAAACACATTTACCATAACTCAACTCAAACTCAGGGCAAGGAGAAGGATCAATGCATGCATCCACACTGGCATCCTGAGGGGAAGCTTTTGCACCGCTACCAGAATCTTTTGAAGATCCCAAAGCATTATCAGTAGAAACACATTTACCATAACTCAACTCAAATTCAGGGCACGCTTTCAATCCCTGTTCCTCATTGTCAGACATGGGCTTCTTCACTGTGCTTGCAATGTCATTCTTTGCATCTTCCTCCTTTGGTATCTCATTACCTTCTGAAGCCTGGAAATTTGCACCCTGCTTATTATCCATGGAGATATCATCTGCAGCAGTTGTTTGAGGATCAGCAATCACCATATCAGAAGGTTCCTCCCAAGCATCCATACCAACATTTAGGTCCCAGTGGAACCTAACATCTTTTGAGGAACTGGATCTTGCTTCTGCTTCGTCGTGTGCTTTGGTGGTATTAATCCCCTCAGCCTCGAAAGAGGAGCTCCCTACTTTATCTTCTCGTCGTACATCTTTAGGGAGTGAATGTACCGTTTCCAATGACGCACTACTTTCTTCCAAGATTGCAGAGACTGATGCATCTCTTGCTTCTGAAAATTCTGAAGCAGTTCTCATGACTGTTGAAGAAGTTGACGCAATGGTGGTTTGCTCCAAGGGCCTTGCAGAAGTTGATGCATCTTTTGCATCCCGAGATGAATCTTCACCCACTTGATTCTTTACAACATGATTGATATCATCATTTATGCTGTTGTTGCAGGCAGCAGCTGCCAATATCTCAATACCAGAGAAGTCATCCACGTCACCAGGCTTTTGATTTGTCATCTCATTCAAATTCTCAATAACACCGCTACCGGCTATATTATGGCTGACCCTAGTCAGGGTAGACGTATCACTCCTTGTGGGATGCTTTTTGCCAACTGATTTTGCACAAGACTTATGACCTGAAGAATGACGGCCATCCAATAGTGGTTTGTTGTCTTCAAGGTGTGGAGGGGGTGATGGAGACCGGACCATAAGTCTCCGTTTCTTAATTGGTACATGCTCAATTTTGTCACCCAATCGTCTTCCACATACAGCCACACCCTGCAAAACAGACAATTATATCAGCAACATGAAAAGACTTCTCAGATAAGCACTCTTATTAGAAAGATTGGTACAAACAAAAGTAAAAATCATGAAGTATTAATCAGATATGCACTCTTATTAGAAAGAATGGGACATACAAACAACAAAGGAAAAATCACGAAGTATTAACCTTCTCTGATTCAGAAACTGTTGCTTCTGATGCACTTCTAGCACTTTTCTCTGCTAGCTCTGCACCCAATTTTTGGTTTTTGTCAACAGGTTTCCTTGACCGCCTTGATGAACTCCGATAACCCTTTGAAACCTTCCAGTTCAAGTCAGGACTAATAGATTTTGTAAGTTCCACACGTACTGTATTCATCATGCTTTGACAGAGAGATGTACTCCCATCAACTGTGTGTCTGCCACCACAAGTTCTGCAAGGTGCAGTCCTTACTTTCTTTCCACTTTGCACCAAAGAGGTGGGTATACCCCCAGTGCAAGCACAGAAATTAGTCTGCAAACCAGAAAAGGACATAAATATAACTACTCGGTCTATAAGTGCCAAAAAGCTTCGCCATACATGGTAAGAAGGTGCAGGATGTAATAACTGAGATGTTTCAATAAATTACCGTGCCAATCAAAATCAAATATTAGCTTAGATTATGACAATATAAATACAAACTAAACTGTAGAAACTATAAAGTAAAAACCATCAGAAATCTTAGATTCTTACAATGATTTGGTTTCTGATGAGGACTCTGTAAGATTTTTTCTTAGAACCCTCCAAAGGAAATACGTTTTTGAAGAGTTTTCTGCCTAACAAACCTGAAATCAGCAAAGACGAAGATCAGCATGGAAAATAGACCATAAACAAAAAACAACGATAATCATTGAAACAAAAGCAGATAAACAAATCAAGTCTCAAAATCTATAACAATGTTATTGAGCCAAAAGCTGATAACTAGACTGCCAGCACAACCTCCAGAGGCCATTACCTTGAGGCAGATCGTGTTAACTAGTTTTGGAGGACTGCAAAAACTCCGTTGGTTCAGAATGTCGAATTGAACATTAGCAAGTCGCTAATACTCGAAATCAGGCTTCTTTTTGTAACCATAAAGCACTAGGACAACAAAAATATTTCTTCTAACATCAATCATTCAAACTAGTAGACTGAGTTTAATGTGCCCAAAAAAGAGATTCAGCACAAAAGTTTTTTTTTCCTAACAAGAAATTCAAATTGTCTTGCTCATTATCACCAGCAACAAGAGCAGGCAGTCTCTGGGCCTCGAAAGAACTAAGATTTACGACAGACCCACAAAACTTTTGCATAGTAGAAACAAAGTTCTTCCATATCCGGTGAAGGTTTCTTCGATCGATACCGATTGGCACAGAAAAGATGAATCAGTAATGGAATGGTGAAGTTCTAAGGACAGGGGGATTCTGCTACAGGCAGATCACCCATAACCCATCACAGATCCAGCCATATAAAACTAAAGGCTATACTTTTGTTCAGATTCCCTATCAACAATTTTATCAACCACAGCAAAAGCATGGCTCCCGGGGAAAAGCCCAACTAGTTTATTCCTCTACTGCTGACGGCGAAAACTTTCAATCCAAATACCAAGATTTGGCAGCCACAGTCGATCGAAATCGACATCAGAAGACTCAGAGATCTCGGCCCTATGCCTCTACCTATGGTTATAAAATCCTAAGAGCCCATCAGGACCAAGCTCCATGACATCCAGTCCAGTCCAGCAGGACAACTTGAAGAAAAATCTGCAGTCCTTCAAGATCTGTAATCGGACTAGTTCCTTATCAAATACAGTGACTACAGAGCCCAATAAATCGGCGATTTTCACAAATCCAGAGCCGATCAGAAGCCTCCTCATCGTTTCGCTTCGCAGTCCTTGAAGATGATGATTGATGATTGATTGATGATAAAGATAAAATTTAACCATAAAAAAT
Source organism: Pyrus communis (assembly GCF_963583255.1). Taxonomy (NCBI): domain Eukaryota; kingdom Viridiplantae; phylum Streptophyta; class Magnoliopsida; order Rosales; family Rosaceae; genus Pyrus; species Pyrus communis. The sequence continues at coordinate 2,069,766 of NC_084818.1, forward strand.
GGCGAAACGCAAATTATCAAAAGCTTTTAGGGTTTTCAATACCTGATTCCTTCAAACTCTCAACAAATCCGCCGCCGCCTCCGCCGCCGCGGTGGTCTCAAAACGAATCCAATCGACCAACAACGAAGAGATTCCGTCACTTCACAACATCCAAATCCTTCATAACCTCGCCGAAGGAAAGCGATTCAAAAAACGGTTTTCGAATCCGATTTCTTCTTCTTCTAGATTTCAATCAGAGAAGACCAGTTTCAGTCCCGATCTTGATCGTTAAATACGGGCCGCCGATTATCGGTCCCTCGGAGAACAGTTGCTGCACCTCGCCGCCGCCGATTAATTCCCCTTTCTTTTCTTTTTTTTATCAAATTTCGCCCTACTTCTTCTTTCTTGTTTGGATGGGAGAACACAGATGGGAGAGCACTCTCACACCACGTATTTATGGTGGTTCTTATGCCGAGACTGCCCTCCGTCTTACCTTTTGTTTCCCAAAATACCCTTGAATTTCTTGAAATTTCAAAAGAAAATGGGAATAAAGAAAAATCAAAATCGAAACACAAATCTCGAAGTCAATAGTCAAATAATGGGGCCAATTTCTCTAGGAATTGAAGGCAATTTTGACTTTTGGATATTTGTGAATTTTGATTTATGAGCAGGGATCCGAATTCTCTCATCTCTCATTTTTTCTACTCTTTGGTTTTTTTTTGTTTAAATACTTGCGATTAAGGTATGTTAATTTTTTTATTAAAAAAAAAAAGGATTCTCGTCGGATTTTTTTTGTCATATTCGTTTATTATATATTATACGGTCATAAATTATTATAAATTTTTTAATTTAAAATTAAATATAAATGGTACTTGATAAAAACTTGTCGTACAATGTACGATGAACGGATGTGACACAAAGAGATCCTCTCTCCAATTTCTTTAGGAATGAAAGGCAATTTTGACTTTTGGATATTTGTGAATTTTGATTTTTGAGTAGGGATCCGAATTATCTTGTCTCTCATTATTTTTTCTTCTTTTTTTTAATATTTTTTTATTCGAACACTCACAATTAAAGTATGTTAACTTTTTTATAAAAAGAAAAAGATAAAAAAATAAAGTGAAAGAAAAACGATACTTTAATGAGCACAGAACCACCCATAATTTATATCGATTTTTCATCTTGGAAAAAATAAAGTTTGTTTTTACTTTTGACCAAAGAATATTTGGCTCTTTATATGTAAAAACAAGCAATTCTTTCTTATTGCTGAATCACACATTTAAAATGTGTACAAATCTTTTTGTGTAAGGAGTCGATGAATGTCATTTTCTACAATGATTTTCGTACTTCTTCTCTTATTTCATGACTCTCACCAACAAGTTAGGAATCTTAATCCCGTTTTAAGAATTAATCGATGGCATATTTGTTAAAAAATTAGGAAAATCATATAGCACAAATATTGCAATTTTTTAACTTAATTGACGTGACAATCGAGATGTTTGAATTGAAATTAAACTAATAAGACCTATTCCCTATCCATATATGTAATCCCAACATCATTTAAGATATAAGAAAGTTTGTCACATCATTTTAGTTATTGTATCATGAAATTGTCTTACAAAAAAGGTTAGGTATAAGTGACCTTTTATATTATTATTTCTTTTATAAATTGGAGTAAAAATTGAGGTATCGGTTGAAGGGCTTGAAATTTATAAGTATTCCAAGTAATAATAAACAAATACGATACTCAACTATCACGGAATGACTCAATAGTTGGGAACAAGTTTTAGGCTTAAACTTCATACGGCACATTCTGATTCGATTATTATGAATAACATAATAGTGGTAATAAAATGTTGAAATGCTTCTATAAATCTTCTCGATCCCAAAAAGACAAACTACAACTGTAAAACCACAAGTTGATCTTTTAAAAAACAAAAAAACACAAAAACAAATTAGCATACGCAATACATAATGAATATCGTACTTTGTTTTAGAAAACAAACTTAGTGAGAATCTCATTTAATTAAAATATGAGGAAATGTGCATTTGGTTACTAAATTCCACAATCCCTTTGCAAATGGAAGGATTTCATTGGCTAGTGAAATCCATCTAAATCTCTCCATGTTTTCCACTCCAAATCCCACAATAAAATGTATAATTTGGTAAAAAGAAAAAGAAAAGAGAAAATAAAAATTAGAAAGAGGAAGGAAATTTCCTAAACATCTCCTACGCATTTTTTAACTTTTATTCCACGGAAAGAACCCCAACAACCGCAAGCACAAGCCCAGTGGGCCCCACTCGCCCCGAAAGGTCTACAAATTATTCTCCTTCCACTATCGTCCAAAGGAAACAGCCAACTAGCATCTTCCAACCGCGGCCCCCACTAAATAAGAGAAATTGTGTCGGACTGTCACATGATATTACGATCAAGGACGGGATCAATGAAGGCTCACTAGGGCCATATGCCTCCACTCAAGTGATTCATTTGTTAAGTTGTAAACTACAATTATATAATACACACGCATTATTTTAAAAAAAAAATATATATACCTAGTATCCAACATACTTTCATACTGCGTATACTCCATATCAAATATTATATGAGCAAAAGTGCTCTTATTCTGTCATTTAAACTGAAAAATCTCACTCTTGCGTAATTATGTATTAATATTTTTCTTATCATTTTGCTACTTTCCACTACAACACTGAAATTTTTGTAACATTGGAATTGTGAATTTGTGATATATTATCATTTGAAATTATCCCTATTTTCATATTGGTTCTAAGCCATACTATAATAAGATTTTCTTAATTGATTTTCGCGTTGCCCTCATTAAAAGAAATTTCTAGCTTCATCTCTGATTACGATACTTGAATCTATCAACTTCATCATTCGAAGAGTTCCTTTTTTTCTTCTATTCTTTGAACAAACGATAGTATGGGGAGGGGATGTGCTTAGTCTCACAATATACTAGCAATAATGTGATTCAAATTCGTCGTTAGTGAGAATCGAACATACGATCTCGCACTTACAAGTGAAAAGAAATATCACTAGACCGTAGTACTAAGTGACTCGTCCGAAGAGTCCTTTGTTTTGAACACTCATCACGTGATTGTTTGGCCAAGGCTCATCGGATGGCACCAAAAGACAATGGTATGATCGGAATGCATGATGACCCTAAATAAGATGTTCTTATGACTGTTCACAAGCGTCAGTTACACTCTACAACTTTACCATATCGTCCGATCATATAACAATATCACATGATGATTTCGCCATCTCGCTACGAATTCTTCCACCAAGACGGACTCCACAATAAACAAACCAAACTCCACAATATGCAACCCCATTGGTGAAGCGTCACATCGTTTCCACCAAGACGGACTCCACAGTCAACAAACCAAACTCCACAATATGCAACCCCATTGGTGAAGCATCAAATCGCTTTCGGCGTAAGCAACTAGTCCTCCTAAAGTTTTGACTTTTGCTGCTGAGCCCCTAAGATCACTTTCGGTGTAAGCAACTAGTCCTCCTAGAGTTTTGACTTTGCTTCTGAGCCCCTGAAATTTGGTGCTTTAAAAGTTTGTGCCCATATTTGTATTTGTATTCCACTTTGTGACAAAAAATAAAACGGAATCGGGCAACCTGCTTTGAAAGAACATCTGCAAGTATTTTAAGAAAGGGTGCTGCTATCCCTTTTCACATTTTACACACTCAACTGTAAACTTTATTCTCTGATCGTTTTCAATCCAATTTACTCGACGGTCGGAAATTAAGAGGGTTGTATGAAATATAAAAACGAGTGTGTCGATTTTGGTCAATTTACTCAACTGTAACCCTTCCTCGGCAGGGTTACCAGTCATCAAGCATCTTTTAATCCCTTGCGTGCGGCAGCTCAAAAGGAAAGCATCTGATGGTTGCCCCGGTTTTTTCTTTTGCTTTTAACTCTTCTTCGTTGTCGTGCGAATCATTTGCAGCTTTCAAAGTACACATACCTAGCCGACCAAGGATCTCTCGCCCATTTGCCCTGGGAGATTGCAACTTTGAGTTCATATGAATTCACATTCACAATATTGCTGCAAATAAACATTCTTATTGTCAATGCCTCTACTAATTTTCCAATAAAAAAACACATATCTAACCGAGAGCATAGGCAAGGCCCTGTTTAACCCGGCTTTCTTACTAGTTCTTGTAATGAAGGTAACTATAGAGATGTTTTATAAAACTCCGAGGAGGAGACGAGGAATAAACGCCAAAGCAAGAAAACAACGACGTCTACATATTTTTGTACAATGCATAAAGATCTCCAACTTCAGAGCTTCACCTGTATCGGTGCAATTTACTGACAGCCCATGAAGCTTGCCACATATGTTGCCTCTGTCTACTTTCATCAGTAAACTGCATGCATAAATTTTGGTCAATTTATGTTCCAGTGCCTCAGAAAGAACAGTATAAATGAGGCTTTGATATGTTGAAGCATCTGGAAGTACCTGTGTTTCGAAGGCACAAGAAAATTTCTGCCCAAGATTATGGCTGGTTCCGGCCTGTAGGCTGTAATGCCTTCCGGTCATTCATCATATCCTTTTCGTATAGGTCCTAACAGCACCAGCATATGTTTCGATTATGTGATGTCCCTCCTGCCATAGAAACCCAAGAGTCCTCACGAAAGGTTTCGTTCGCAACTCCCATCTCGTGACATTTGTGCTGAAGAAAATTAGACTTCACTTCATCGAGACCAAAGCTTATACAAAAAAATTCCTCCAAAGAAAATTGAAGCACTTCAAATAACGTGACAAAACAAGTGAGGTACCTGGTTTACCATAAGGGGAAGATCATGGTAACTATGAATCCACTGGGTGAATATGTGACCATGGTTTCACTCGTGGCTCAAACCTGCCGGAGCCTCAACAAGTGCAATAATCAAAGCTAACACCTTAAATCATATGTACTCAATAACATATGCAATCAAATACAAATAATGCGAGAAATAATGCGAGAATACAACAACAGTTACTGATGGAAATACATACGACACGTTTCTCTTCGAGCTCCTTCCTCCTCCTATGGTCACAAGTGCTAATTCCAACATGGCTAAGCTTCTTTCTCTGTAAACGAGTAAGGTATAAACTGCAGCATTCCAAATTTATCAAAAAAAACTCAGAATTTAAACTTTTAAGGTCCAAGTCTAAGATGGGATGCGAGAGGATACACTATTGAATTTGTAGTTAGGGTCAAAGTCCAAGGAGTTTGTGTTTAAGGCCGATTGCGCCTTGTTTCTAACTCATCCAACCGAAGCCCCTTAGAAAACTTGGCAGCTTCTGTTTGACAAAAGGTTGAAGTCCAATATAAATATGGATCTAGTTCCCATCCAAACAACAAAATAGTTTTAGTCCTATGGCACTGTGCTCAATTTTATGCATAGGTTTCCATTAGATTTAAGTACTCAAAGTTTTTTCTTAGAGATTATTTTCACGTCTTCCTCCATCCCTTTAGAGCAGCTCCAGCGTATGAAGGGCCCATCAGGGCAACTTCCTATTGAATCCCCTCTAATGAACCCTAACTTCGCCTTTAATAAACAGTAATTGCCTTTTGCATATCTACTTCTAACTGAATAGCCATGGCAATAGATAATAAAATATTATTATTTTTTATTTTATAAAATAATAAAAAATATTTTTATTTGTAATTTCGGATAACATTTTTAATTCTTCTCGTTGTGCCATATATCATTATCCGAAAAAATAATTTTTGGTGATAGATTTCGATAAGATTTTTATCAAATGTCGTCGTGCCACGTGTCCTTACATTTTCAGAATCGTTGATGATAGATTTCTAATAAGATTTTTAACCAATCAAATTGCGCCACGTGTCACAATCTGTTTACAATCTTTAAGGATAGATTTCGATCAGATTTTTAACGAATGACGGCATGTCACGTGGCATTATCTACAACCTAATCTTTTTTTTTTCTCCATACAACCCACTATCCATCCAAAGAAATTACACACCAAAATCAAAATCTCTATCATTATTCATAGTTTTTGCTTCATTCTTACAATGTCTTATTCAAGGATGTTGTGGAAAATCGATGAGTAAGAGAAAGAATTGTTTAAGCAAGGGGAAGAAATGTTCAATTTCCAGGTGGGCAAAAATGAGATGGAAGAGGAAAAGGATGATGAAGCAAGAAGCCAAAGAGCCTCACATTTTCGTCGAGTCATCCAAGTTGTGGCTCAAATCTCCAGGCCCAACTGTTTCGCAAACATTGATAGAAGCAGACAACGACAAGGTACAGATGGGCTGGAGCAAGGAGCTAGGGGGCCCCTCTCACTCGGACCCCTCTCAGTCCAATCACCCGCATGAGCCGGAGTAAGGAGCTAGAGCAATTGGATAAAAAAAAATCAGCCGGTCCACCGGCCCATCACATACAATGGACTTGCTCTTAGCCTTGAGCCTTTTATCTCGTTATCCCACCTTCCTCTATCCCTTGTGTAAGAAAAAAGGCTGATGTCCAATAATTGCCTGAAAAGTATGTTTTGTGGAAAAGAATTTATATTTATAATATGTTTGCCAAACAAAAAAGATATTTTGACTTCGGGGGAGCTGCTGCTGCTGCTGGGCTCCTTTTTGCAGTGAGATAGCAGTGAATAGGGTCTTAATTCAACCTCACTTTTGGGTGACACAACAAGTGAGCGATAATTCAACCCATCAAATCCAACACTCCTCATATCATTATTACCTTTTTTTTGTGGGCAGGCACATAGCCTAATTTCTCTTTTTTATTTTCTTCACTTCCTCATTTTTAAAAAAAATTTAACGAAAAATTTCTAATATTATTTATTTTAACAAAAAATTATATTTTTATACTAAAAAGTTAACCATTATATTATTCAATTTATCCTTTATTTTATCCTTGTCGTTAAAATTCAAAATTTTCAAACACTTTTCATTAATTTTCTTCATTTAAAATGTTAAGTCAATTCCCCCCCCCCCCCCCCAACACCTATATTTATTTCTTTATGAATGCTATTAATTTTCTTCTTCTTTTTTCTACTTTTACCCATACAATACAATACCAGAGGCATTTTCATTTTACTTTTTCAGGTTCCATTCTTATCTTGTAGTGTTGTATATTATTTGAATTGTTTAATTTCTCGGCTAAATTTGAAATCTTTAGGCAATCCAACTGTCATCAAACAAATTAACAAGCTATGTTGATTACTTGAATGTTGAAATTTTAACAATGTTAATCAAACGGTTAAATGATTTGTGAGAATATGAAGATAGAAGAATCTCACATCGGTGAAAGAAGAAATCTTACAATGGCTTATAAGAGGTTGAGTTATTCTCCAAATTGTCAATTGGTTTTATGATAGAACTCCAACTTTTTTATAGTATCAGAGGAGGTTGTCCCCTATGAGAAGCCCAACGGGCACATGTACTTCACTTCACTTGGTTTGTGTTGTCCCCGTGTTAGGCCATCTCCAACCGAAGGGTTTAGAGGGCCAGAGGGCCGAAAATCTTCTCCAACCAAGGGCTAGGCCAGAGGGCTGTGGAATCTGAGAGGGCACCAAGGAATCGGAGAGGGCTAGAGGGCCAGAAAATTCAGTTTTCCTGTCGGTTATAACCGACAGGAACGCTTAAGAAAAAATTTCAAATGCAACGGCTAGCTGACGTCAGCTAGCCGTTGCATTTGATTTTTTTTTTTATATATAGTTTTATTATTATTTTTATTTACAATTTTTTTTTTATAGTTTTATTATTATTTTTTTAATTCTATTTTTTTTCCTATAACTTTTATTTTACAAAATTTGTTTCATTTTTTTTTTCTATAACTTCTATTTCACAAAATTGCTTTATTTTATTTTAAATTCTATTTTTATCCTATAACTTCTATTTCACAAAATTTGTTTCATATTTTTTTTTAAATTATATTTTTTTTCCTATAACGGCTACCAACTTCTATGTTAGCTACTAACGGCTAGCTGACGTCACTTAGCCGTTGGATTTGAATTTAAGTTGTAGTTTTTAAATAATAAATTATGTTTGGCCCTTGGTTGGATACGATTTTTTGTGGTAGGGCTAAAACAAGCCATCTGGCCCTCAGTTGGAGACGGAGGCAAATATGGCCCTGTACTGTTCATTAAAATATTAATATCTTGGAGAATCTTGAAGGGCCAGAGGGCTAAAACGAGTCATCTAGGCCAGCCCTCAGTTAGAGATGGCCTTATGTCCCGTGTTAGGCTTAAAAATGCGTCACATGTGAGATGATGGTGTGTGAGGATGTGAATATAAAAGAGTCTCACATTGGTGAAATGAGAAACCTTAGAAGGGCTTATAAGAAATTAAGTTACTTTCCAAATTGTCACTTTTTATAGTAAAATCTCAACTTTCTTCACAATTATTAATGTTTTTTTTTTTTTTTTTTTTTGGCAAAGGTTGGTAAAGAGTGGCCTATATATTATACAACTCCGCAATCAACCAACATTACAAGATAAAAATATTCGAGTGAGGAAGTTGCCGACATTCCGAAATTAATTAGGTTAAAATGAGTAATTATCTGTAGCAGCATCAGCATCATCTAGCAAGTAGCCAGCAAATCATGCACTCTCCGTATTTTGCTTGAATGCTTTTGTGATTGCTTGCCAAATACATATATGACATCGCCAAACTTATCAATTCGTCGTCCTTACTATAAATGTGTATTTAATTATCAACATCCCATAATTATAATATTAGCTTACGATAAATGGATTGCCAACAACTGAAAAACAAGTGTGTATAGTGAGCACCTTGTATGAAAAAGACACTTGTTTTGGAGAATTTTTCTCACGCGATGCTAACACGGTTCGACATAATAAGTGTCACAATATAATTAGTTGAATTTTTTTTTCAAGTTTTCAGTCAATTATACTAATACATTTTGTATATCAGACTGTATTCTCGATACTGAAAAATATCTCATTGTTTTGGGGCAGAAGAAACATATTGGCAAGTTGCAACAAAATTCTTCAAATATGAAGTAAAAATAAATTAAAGAAAAAGTTTGAGAAAGATAGTCTTGAGGGAATGATGAAATATGACATGACCATAAAAAAGGTGATGTGGTACTACCCAATCGGCACGAGAGACATATTATTTACTGAATCCATAAACATTTTAAAACGCAATAGGTTTGTTGCTGGCAACCAAATCACACATGTTAATATATATCGACTTTGAAGAATTCTCAAAAGACCTTTAAATGTATATTTCTCAAATTCCGAGTGATTCTGAAACTATATTTGTTCCAATGTACTTCCGCCACTAGACTCAATTGCATTGTGCTCCACGGAAAATTTTTAGGTGTTCCGGGTACACCAAAAAAATTTGGTGTACCCACACTCATAAAAATTTGATTTTATTATTTTATTGAAAAAAAAGTGAGGGTAGGGTCCACCATTATGAGTGAGGGTACACCAAATTTTTTTGGTGTACCCGGAACACCCAAAAATTTCTCGTGCTCCACCCATGCATACACACACAAACGAAATACATTTAATCGCACAAATCACATCTTAATTAATCTTAATTTGACATAACCGTTGGAAACCATTCTTTATTTAATGAATTTATTAAAGAGAATTTTAAAGAAAAGCTCCTCGTAATATTTAATTTAACGAAAAATCACATTTTTACATTAAAAAGTCAATCTTGGTATTATTCACTTTACCATTTATTTTGTTATTTTCGTTAAAACTCAAAATTTTCAAACTCTTTTAATTAATTTTCCTTTTATTAAAACAATATACCCTAAAAGTGATTTTTTTATTTTCTTTAATAACAATAGAAATCATGTGATATTAAAAATCAATTAAACCATTTCGTATTGGACTATAAATAATTATAAATCATGCATGATCTCCTTTTCATGCCATCTTCTAATTTAATACCAAAAGATCCTCAAATCCTCCCCAACCAATTCACAAGCGACATATTTTTGACCAATATATATAGGCTCATTTGGAAGTATTGTAAAAATGACTAAAAGTGTATTAAGATAAATGTTTTTTGGTTTAAAAAACACTTAGAAGTGCTTTCTGCAAAAAAAAAAAAAAAAAAACAGTTAAGAGCTTTTCCGTGATTTACTTACATTTTAATTAAGAATTTGTTCAAAAAATATTTTAAACAAATCAAGAATGAAATGTTTGGTAAATAACCATTCACATAGTTCCAAGAGATTTTTATAGTATGAACAAAACACACGTAACATTGTTTACAACGTAAGCAATTGCATAGCAAAATCTTAGATTACAAGGTGAATAACGCACATCAAGCACTTCTTTGCCATACCACATTTGTGCTCTCCTAGTATCCAATAGGAAACCGACTCATAATATCCAATAAAATAAAAACAAAAGGAAAAATACACCAGTGGAGCCACCATGGTTGGTACTTGGTAGCAAGGCCAGACTCATTCCTCAATAACTCAGACGCCTCATGTTTTGAGTTTCTTTTTTGAGATTGCATAATTAGTTTGTAATATCATTATCTTGACATGCTCGTTTCATGTAAGTTATTAACTACAATATACCACACCAGAATTCGAAACTCGCACATGCCCAAAACCAAAAGAGACTCATAAATGTACAACCATACGATGGCTCGTTGATTGGAAACAAATTTCAAACCCGTATTATACACGGCACATCCTAAGTTCGATACCTAATAAGGATGAACCACGTACCAATGGTAAAAAAAAGGCTGAAATATTTTTGTAAAAATAGGCTGCCTTGACGACGAGACCATTAGCTTTTTCATTTTTACGAAAAAAAATAAAAAAACGAGAATCATAAATGCAGTGGGCACAAGAATTTTCATGGAATCCAAACACTCCTCAAATTTTTATTTGATTTTCGTTTTGGTGGGGCCTTTTTCTCCTTTTGGCAGCATTTTTCCCCTTTCCATTTTCTCAGGAAAGCCTACATAATAATCAGAAAATAAAGTATTTTTTATAACAATTAGCCAGAAATTAAAATTAAATAAAAACAAAAATAAAAAAATAAAAGAAAAATGAGTGAAGTTAACGCCAAGCGGATGCGACGGTGAGAGTGCGGCTTATCCAACCAAAGCAAACACCTCCATTCTCTTCTTTAACCGTGAACGCCGAGTTGACTCGGTTTCCCGACCCCAGTCGATTCTTCAACGACTCGGTCATGTTTGGACCCATGGGCCTCAACTCGAACCCCGCCATCCCCATGCGGGCCCGCCACTTCCCAAACACTTCACACCTTTCCACGCGATCCCTACCTTCGCAAGCAACCGAGTTCGCTACCTTCCGACTCAGCGCCTCCTCCACCTTGACTCGCTCCGGGTTCTCCCTCGGCACCGTCGCCTCGATCGACTCCAGCAGGGCTCCGTAGTACGCGCAGCACTCGTTTACGCGCGCCATGAAGGGCGCGGTGTTGGTGTTGAGCTCCTGCTCGACCAGCGTCACCACACGCGGCGCCAGTCCCTTCACGCGCCGCAGGAGCTCGTCGCGGGGGTTGTCCATGGACACGCTCTCGTCCGGCATGCTGTACAGTTTGAAAGCGAAATTCACGGCGATCGGCTCGTCCGGTTCGCAACCCAGCGATTCCCGGTTCAGGTCGCCGATTTTCTGGCTCACTACGTTGAATTCCAGACGGACCCCGAGTCGCTGGGCGTCTTGACTCAGTTTCTGATGGACCATTCTCAGCCTCTCCTCCCCGCCATTATCAGCGACGGTGGTGATCTTCACGACAGCGGGCCTGACATTCTGACGCGCGACGAGCGCGTGGAAAAGAAGCACGTACTGACCACCCTGCCCTATGTCGAAGTCAATCACATGAACCTTACTGGTCGCTGATTGGTCCGTCATGGTCTCTTCTAGGATTGCGAGGTTAGCGGCCATAAATCCGAGTCTGAAACACGGAGATAACTCGTAAAGCGACTGAGTCGACCCGGTATGCTCCTGCCTAAAAAGCTCCGCTATCGGAGCCGGGTTATCAATCGGGTTGACCCGAGACTTCAAAGCTAAACCCATGAACTCCAGAAGCCTTTGTTCTGAACTGGGTCTAGGATTCGCGACCTGGGTCGAATTCATCCGGGTGAGGATCTCCATAGCGGCCTCAGATTTCCCATCAGAAATAGCCGTCGCGGCTTCCATGAGTGACTGCTTGGAACACGTGGAGGTAGCAGGAGACGCCACGGAGGACGAGGAAGACGACGACGAAGTAGGCGACGGCGAAACGGGCTTTTGGTTCTGACTCGGAGCTGCCGTACCCATCAGATTCTGTATCGTCTCGGACCACTCGCTGTTGGTTTTGGTAATGACAGAAACAGCGTCGCCTTCGTCGTCCTCGTCGTTATCGTCGAGAAGCTGTTTCTCCAACTCTTGCAGCCTGTTGCTAAACATCTTCTCGGAGTCCACACCTCGGGTCTGAACCGGATTGTTGGGAACCAGATTGTTAACATACGACATCGCCTGTGGTGCTGGCTGGTTAATGGGCTGAGGGCGGAGCTGCTGAAGCATAGGCAACCCGAATCGCTGATGAGGCAAAATCGAGGTGGACGAAAACGAAGACTCGGAGCCTGAAAGTGATGACCCAGATGAGAAGTCTATCGGAGATAACGGCGAAATCGGAGAGGAGTGCTGGAAAGTTCTGGCCTTGAGGGAGCGGAGATAGAGATTTTGGCTCGGATTCTGGTGGGGGTTGTAGTGGTTCTGCTGCTGGGCTTGGAACTCCGCGAGCGTCCGCTTTCCAATGAGACCGGCTGCTGGGTTTTGGGTTTGGGGTTGGAATTGTGTTTGGCGAGCGATCTGGGATGCGGTGGGGTCGAGGAACAGGCCGGGGAGCTGGGATCGGTGGAAGGGATTGTTCTGAGATGGGTTGTGGCCGTTCATGGCTGCGGCGATGGAGATGGATCGCCCGTTTGGGTAGAAGTCAGGAACGCCGCTGCCTCTTCCGCCGTTGTAACCGCTCGATTGCATTTTTGTTTCCTGTCTGGGTTTCTGAGAGCGAGGAAGGGAAAAAGGCTAAAAGTGGTGGGTTTTGAAGAAACGCATGGAAGGAGAAGAAGAGACAGTTTCGGTTTCTCTCTCTCTCTCTCTCTCTCTCTCTCTCTATCGCCTTGAATTCATTTGTAATTGCGATGAAATTGATTACAACTCGGGCAGATTCCAACTCTAGAGAGAGAAAGTGAGTTGCTTTTCGTCCTGGTTTTTGGTTTTTTAGTTGTCTGCCCTTTTCGTTTTTAAATCTGAAATTCCGAAATGCATCCACGTGAGTATGTACGCCATCCAATTCCGGCCGTTGGATTTTCTTTTGGGGCTCGATCTGTGACGATGGACGGTGTTCATTACGCGTAGATATACTCTTCCACGCGCACCTCATACTTTCCGTTTTGAATTTACAATCAGAGGACCCGCACTAGATTGAAGGGAGCGTGGATGCACGTACCAACATAACATATGAGTATGTAAAATGTCAAATAGCTGTTTGATAATTATTTTGTTTTTAATTTTCAGCTTTTGTTTTCACTTTCATTTTTTAAAACTGAACGAAAATCGAAGTCTTGTTTAAAATTGAACAAAAATTGAAATTTTATTTGGTAATTTTTTAAATTTTTATTTAAATATGAAGACTGAAAACTAAAAACTCTAAATTACTTTCTTAAGTTTACTTTTTAGCTTTTAGTATATCTATTTCTTTAAATTGAAAACTAAAATGGCTACCAAATAAGATTTCAGTTTTCAAAAATATGAAAACTAAAAATTAAATGGTTATTAAACGATCCATAAACTTACATTTATTTCTGCTCCAACACACTATATTTAATTATGTTCTTATTGTCATTTATTTTATTTTATATGTAGTTCCTCTATTTCCTCCACGAATTTGTCATCCACAGTCGATTTCTACCTAATTTCTGTCTTGGCTATTGTAAATGACTAATTTCTCAGATGACGACATGTTTACTCATATTCTAACCAAATTTTCATTCCATAAAGTCATATTATTGTCATTAAAATTATTTGTTTGTCACCCTTCCTTAATGTTATTTTATACTTTTATACTTGGTCTTTATTGAAATTTAACAATTTTTTTAAGAAAAATGCATTAAATTATGAGTAGATATTACCACAAACTGGTCGTTCGATTCATGAAAAATGGACAAAACATTCCAAAATGTAAAGGAGGAATTTGAGGAGCGTGCACTCACACGCTGCCTGGCGAGGTGGGGGTTGTGTATTTCGTTTGAGTGAATAAGATGATCTTTATTCGGCAGTGATCATTTGACACGACAGTTACGAAGCATTCCAAAAGGCCTTCGACCGGAGACCCGAATGCAATCCAGAACACCACGGAAGCGACCCCCCGACCACGTGTGGCGAATGGTGTTGAGCTGTGAGGCTGCGTTATGTGACCGCCCCCGTCACTGGAGAAGTCACGCTGTGCTAGCTCGCGGATTCGAAATTCTGGTTGCTGGTTTGTCGTGACGGACGATTCCCGGTTGACTCTTGGTGGGTTTACGGACACGCGTCGGTTTCTGTAGAACAGGGGTTTACGTATGAATGTGGTGATTTAACCTGAATTTTGTCTACGTCGCCAACCCCCAACCATTAGAATTTTTTGGCTCTGACATAATTAGACTTTTTTAATTAATAAAAACAGAACGAAATATTGCTAACATAGAGTGAAGATTCTGATCGGATTCTCTTTATGAGTATTTTAAGGATTTTTAAATTACATTCGTTCATCGTACATAGTACGGTAAGAAATCATTGCGAATTTTTTATTTAAAATTGAATATAAACCGTACCTGACGAAAACTGGTCTCATGATGCACGATAAACAAATGTAATTGGAGGATCCCGAGATCCTCACAGAGAGAATCTGGCAAAGATCCTTTCTTGCTAAAATATACAGCCGCTCCAACTCTTTTAAGCTTCAACATAAAATCACAAAGGGTTGTGATTAAGAGTTGGTTTGATCTTTGCATTTGAAGTTTTGAGTTCGATTCTTCTTCTTTTATCGCTTATATCTAAATGCTTTGGCATGTCAATTATATGGCTACAATACTTGAATGAGATGAATAATAATTTTAAATAGTAAGAGTCAATTAAGGTATGCATAATGCAATTAGCATTAAGGGTGCAATTTGAGTTCGTTCAACCTGAATTTGTGCATGTTTAATCTGATTTCAAACTTGATTGGATGAGTTAAAATCAAGTAAAAAAGGGTCCAAACCCAACCCGATTAATTATTGGGTTGATGTTTTACTAGCCAATGTTAACCCAAACTTAACCTGATTTCTAACTCGAATTGTTCATGCACATATTATGTGTCACACTTCATAATACATAAGCTATATACAAGTTTAAGAGGGCTATACTTGAAATTCATTGTTTGATTTTCATTTGCATATGAATGATTGTGACATGTAAAATTGAATTTTAAATAATTTTGACGTTATTTGGTTCAAAATTTGAGATTTATCTTACAAAATAATGCCTTACAAGATTGAACTTAATAAAGTTGGGCAAATCCGAATCCAACACGAGTAAGTCCAAGCTCAATTTAAATATGTACCTAAACCCAACTCAAACCGAATTAGTAATGTTGAGTTATGGTTGGGTTGACCATCTAACCCGCCCAAGGTGTACCCCTAGTAAGTATTCAAGACTTATTTTAACATCTTAATGCATAATTGATAGTAGATTTTATGGATTTTCCTGCTCCAAATCACTAAAAAAATTAAAAGTTTAGTAATTTGGTTGTTACATTATAATTGTCACACAACTTGTTACCTGATGAAATGATGGTTTATGCTTATATAAATTTTCCGAATAGATTATAGTGTGCTAAAGAAATGAGGTTTCATGACCCACCATCATGGATGGGTTTGGCCAAGTTCTTGTAGTTCCAACTTTATGATGGTGAACCGAACCTAGAATAATTTAGTTTATATATTAGGTACATGAATATCCATTGCATGTGCGTGGCCACAAATTATGTTCAAATTAAGCGCATAGTAATGTTGTACGTGTAATTAATATTTTTGGGGAGTTACAAACAAATAAATAACCTGTTTGATAAGTCCTAAACTTATGTATTGCTTGTTGAACTTAAAATTAAACTATTTTAGAAAATCGTTTAAAAGTGTTTTTAAAATAGCTGAAAGTTTTTTTGGTGAAAATATTTTTAAAACAAATCTTTAGTAAAAATTCAAGTGAATCATGGAAAAACATTTTAAGTTCTTTTAGAACCTAACAACATTTTTACTAAAAGCGCTTTCAGTCATTTTAAAATCACTTTCAAATAAGCTCTAATTCTCTAGCCTATTCTCGAACCATAAAGATTCAACCGTTTTCTATGTAAACATATATGTTAACCACTTCTTTTCAACCCAAGGTATTTGGGTTTTTACTCTCAAATGCAAGTGAATAAGTAGATTATAAAGCTCATGTCAAAATATTTTCTTATTCGTTTTCTGGAACAAGTCATTTTAGACATTTTTCTCATTTTTTTTCCTGAGTAATATATGTCGCTTGTTGAATGAGATATCATTTTACCTAATTGATGTAAGAATCAACTCATACTTCATCATTACATCATCCAAAATTTTCTTACATAATCCAACTTTTATTTTGGGTAACACAAGCATATATTACTCAATTATTTATCTGGGACCCCAAAAATGGATATTTGCGTGGGAACAAAATTATAAAGTGAGACATGGTAGATTGGTGATTATTAATGTTATCCCTTCCAATTCTACTATATACACTCTTTGAAGAGGAGCTTTAACTTGAAATCTGCCATATTTAAGAATACATACATACATACATATATATATGTAGGGGATATGATCCTCTCTGGGTCCAATCCATTTTTTTTTTTTTTTTTTTGAAGCCAAGAAACATATCATAAATAAGCCTACAGAGAGGCAACCATAATAACAATACCAAGCAGTGTCAGGGGATAACCACAGCGACCCCTCCACCAAGTAGAGGCGTCATCCCCAGCACCACTAAAACCCCTTTAATGAGGGCACGGTAATCCGTCATTGTTCAATACATAGACCAACGAAGATGGGGGCCTAACGACCCAAACAACATCACTCATCTCCGAAAAACCAATCGATGCAATCTTGTGAGCCACGCCATTAGCAGACCGTGGCACCCAAGACCATCGGCAATCAGTGAAATCCCCCCCCCCCCCCAACTGTTTAACCCGAGCCAACACCGGGTATGCCTCCCAACACCCCATAGACAGAGAGATAGAAAGACATTTAATCGCATCCAAGGAGTCTGATTCCAGAATTACATACCTTACACCCAACTCTGCACCAAGCTTGCATCCGTGCAACAACGCAGAAGCTTCCGCTGCTGCAGCAGAAGGAGCAGTAATAGGATGCCGCGCAGCAGCCACAAACTTACTCTCCATGTCCCTTACAATCACTCCAACAAAACCCATCTTTGATGCCTTGGACCAGCTAGCATCCACATTAATCTTCACATAAGGGTAGGCCGGAGCACACCATCTCGTAACCTGCGAGTTCCTCCTGCCGTCGCCCCCTCCTCTATCCCCAGCCTTTGCCTTTGCACCATAGGAAGATCTCACCATCTCCGAGACAGCAGCCAGGACCTTTACCGGGTTAATGGGCACCCCTTTAAAAACAAAATCACAGCGAGCTTTCCATATGCACCAACAGGTAAAAACAATATAAGATTGTCTCCACATTATATCTCCAGAGTTGCATAAATTCGGAGAGAAAACCCCCTGAATCCATTCCGACCAAGAAGGGAGAGAAAGACGATCCATTTTATAGCCCAATGCCCCTCCAAACCAAATTGGCTCAACCCAAGAGCAAAAAAGGAAAATGTGCTCAATGGTTTCATCGTGGCAGCAGCAAATAGGACAAGTAGAGGTTTGAGAGGACCTTCGTCGGAACAGTGCATACCGAGTAGGAAGACAATTGTGAACAGTAAGCCACAAGAAATGCCGCAACTTGGGGGGTACCTCCAGCTTCCAAATCCCCTTCCAGAACGCTTTGGGAACCCCACGAACAGAAGGCCGACGCAAATCCCTTCTCGCTAGCGATCTTCCTTGCAACCATCTGTATCCCAACTTGACCGAATAAGAACCATTTTTACTCATATCCCATATAAGCCTATCTTTACGACTTAAATCTCCAAGAGGCGTCTCCTTAATAGCCAGCATAGCCTCCCCCGATATGAAAGGCTGTAAAAAGCTAATGTTCCATCGCCCCGACTCCGGACAGATAAGTGCACTGACCCTTAAACTGGGAGTAACCGCAACCTGGCTTACCGGCACCGGGTGTCCAAGGGGCAAGGATGGAAGCCACCTATCCTGCCACACCCGCACCTCCTGGCCACCCAAGATCTGCCAATGGGAGCCTTCCCTAATCACGTCCCTGCCACAGATGAGGCTGCTCCACGCCCAAGAGGCCCGTCCACCCTTCTTCGCATCCCAGATCGAGCTATGTGGAAAATACCGAGCCTTAATCACCTTTGCCCACAACGAATCCGGTTCCGTGATTAACCGCCAGCACTGTTTAGCAAGCAGAGCATCATTAAATTCCTGAAAATTTCTGAAGCCTAAACCACCCATATCTTTGGGCAAACCCAAAACCTCATTTGAAACCCAGTGAATCTTGTGGGCTCCCTCCTTACATCCCCACCAGAATCCAGCCACCAACGCATCCAATTCCTTACAAACAGTGGCTGGGAATTTGAAAATGCACATTGGGTATGCCGGGATAGCTTGGATAACGGCCTTAATTAAAACCTCTTTACCGGCCCGGGAAAGAGTATTTTGTTTCCACCATTGTAGCTTTTCCATTACTCTTCCTTTCACATAGGCAAGACCACGCTTTTTCGACCGACCCCAAATGGCAGGGACCCCCAAATATGTTCCCGGATTGATTACAACTTTCATACCAAGGGCGTTCCCCATCTGATCAGCATTCACCTTCGGAACGTTAGCCCCAAAATATACATTAGATTTCTCCAAATTTACCTTCTGCCCCGACGCCACACAAAAATTGTCCAGCAGATTTCTCAAATTCCGGCAGTTTTTCATATCAGCCCGCAAAAACAAAAGGGTATCATCCGCAAAGAAGAGGTGAGAAATCACGGGTCCGGATCCACCCATCTTAACACCATCCAACCTACCTTGGTCAACCGCACCCTGAATCATTTTGGATAGAACTTCCCCCACCAAAATAAATAAGTAAGGAGAAAGAGGATCCCCCTGACGTAGGCCCCGCGATGGCACAAAGGACTTGCCAGCCTGCCCATTTAGGAGAACAGCGAACTTCACAGACGAAACACAGCCACTAATTAAAGATCTCCAGCTACTGCAAAAACCCATTCTTTCCATTACCGCATTCAAAAAATCCCATTCAACCCTATCATACGCCTTCTGCATATCAAGTTTAATCCCCATTTCCAATCTATTCCGAGCTTTCCTTCCCTTCAGATAATGAAACATCTCATGTGCTATGCCAATGCAATCCTGAATTTGTCTACCCGCCACAAAAGCATTCTGAGAAGGAGAGATAATTTTTGGTAATAATACCTTCAACCGGTTAGCAAGAATCTTTGACAGGATTTTGTACGAGTAGTTGCACAGGCTAATCGGCCTGAATTGCGACACAACTTCCGGATTCGGGACTTTGGGAATCAGCACCACATGAGTCTGATTTATCAAACTCGAACCCGCCTCATCCTGAATCAAATCTCTCACTAAAGCAGAAACACCCTCCATCACAATCTCCCAGTATGTCTGATAAAAGATCCCCTGGAAACCATCGGGGCCAGGAGCCTTTAGCCCTCCCATACTCCCAGCCGCCACCTTTATCTCCTCTTCCGTGATTGGTGCAATTAGCGCCTCATTCATATCTGGCGAAACCAAGGGATTAATGCAATCTAGCAACGACCCCCAATTGCGGTCCCCTGCCGAGCTAAAAACTGAAGTGAAGTGATTATCCACCAATTGGCGCACCTGAGACGGACTCTCCACCCAGTTCCCATTCTCATCCCTAAGCTTCACTATCTTATTTCTCCTCCGCCTCTGAAGGGTTGAAGAGTGAAAAAACTGAGTGTTAGCATCCCCCTCCCTCAACCATTTTACCCTCGATCGCTGGCACCAATAACTCTCCTCTTGAAGTCTTAGCTCATCAATCCGCCTAGAAATCTCCCTTATCTCATCATAGTTTGGTCCCCAATCCCGCTGGAGCAAATCCAACTGGGAAAGAAGATCCTGGATCCTGCTACCTCGCCCCATAAACTTAGTGCGATTCCACCTGCTTAAACGATAACGGCAATCGTTTAAAGCACTCACCCACCTATTGACAGGGCTGCCATTATGCCGCCGCTCCCAGCACTTCTCCACCAAATTCTTACACTCTTCCTCCGAGACCCAATACGCCTCAAACCTGAACATCTTCATTCCTTTCTGCCCTTCAATATTAGAATTAAGAATAACGGGGCAGTGGTCCGATGCTAAGACCGTTTCATGCATAACTTGGGAGTTCGGCCAGAGTTGCTGCCACTTTTCATTCGCTATAACCCTGTCTAACCTTTCCTCCACCCAATCCCCTTTTCTCATCCCTCTCCACGTAAAAGCCGGCCCATTAAAACCCAAGTCCATCAACTGAGAGGAAGATAGAAACTCTTCTAGGAACCTTGGCCTGTTGTACAGAACCTCCACTCCTCCAGACTTCTCATGATCCCACAGGAATTCGTTGAAATCCCCGCCACAAATCCAAGGAATGTCCGTAGGGGTAAAGTGGTTAACCATCCACTCCCAAAACAGATTTTTCTCAACTCTATACGGCGTTCCGTACACACCCGTAATCCGACTCCAATGTGTTTGCCCTTTAATTCTCATCACAGCATCAATAATATGCTTGGACGAAAATATAATATTAACCTCCAGATTGTCCTCCCACCACAAGCTCAATCCTCCAGAACATCCAACTGGCGGAACATCAAAGCCATGAACATAACCCAATCTCCTCCTCACCCCTAACATTCTATGATCTTTCATCTTAGTCTCCGATAAAAAGATCATAGAGGGTCTTTTTTTACGAATAAGCCCATGGAGAGCCCTGACTGTCGTGTCCGACCCTAGCCCACGACAGTTCCAGAAGAAATAACTCATGGCTGGCCTGCGGCTGTTGAAGGCCAGCCGCCACCGCCCCGAGCCCACTTGCCCGCCTTCCGAGTCACCATCCTACCTTTATCGAAGTCCGACCCCCCTTCCATTGCATCCTGTCCTCCAGTATTCTCACTTATTTCTTCCTTATTCTCCTCCGTCGATAGGTTCGCGCTTTCCAACATTTGCCCTCCATTCTTGCTATTTAAACTCCTTCCTATCTCTGCCGCCCCACCTTGGCAGTTCTCCTCCATAACTGGGCCCTTTAGTTTCTTCTGTGGAACTTGAGTTATCACCAAATCCTGTACTTCCCCACTTCTTTTGCGGCCCCATAGTGGGTCATCACCCTGGGCAGACAGAGTATCACTGCCCCCTGGACATCGCCTGATTGTCCTCCACCCACTGTTTTGATGCTTTCCATTTCAGAGCAGGAGGAAGAATCATCTCCCTCCACCCGCATTCTTCTACGCCATTTTTTTTGACCTGTGCCACGGCTCTTAGATGCTCCCCCAATCTCTCTGGTTTGATTATGCTCCATTCTTTGTAAGTTTGACATTCGTAATCTGCCTTGATTCTGTGCAGACGTGAATCCCGGTCCGCGCACCGCCCCGGCCTGCCGTCGTTCCCCCCTGCCCACACACTCCCCTCTCTTTGGTATCACCACCTCTCTTATCGGCGGCGCCTTAATCCACTCTCCATACGCCACCTCCCCTTCTCCAGACATCTCAACAGAGCATTCTGTATTGATATGCCCAATCCGTCCACACCTGTAGCAGAAATCTTGAAGCCGTTCATACCGAAATTCCACCCAGGTTTCCTTATTTGACTCCCTTCGAATCCAGCATCCCTTAAATAATGGCTTCTCCGTATCAACTAAGATTCTTACTCGTACAAATCCACGAGCATGTCCGGGATCCTCCAAGGCTATAAATTTCCCAGCCTCTTTGATTACACGCTGTACGTTCTCAACAGAGACTAAGCCCAGTGGAATTCCCCTTATTTGAGTCCAAAATGGAACAGCATTCAACTCCAGCTCCTCTAAGGCGAACTCCGGAGGCCATTTCACGACCGAGAACACCTTTTTCATCACTGCCCAGGGGACCTGCTCAATGATCTTTGAAGCCACATTTTCATCTTTGACTGAGATAATAAAAACATTCTCCTTTACCCATTTTATTTCCGCCTCACCCAACTCTTCCCAAGCCGCTCTAAGAATATTCCTGACTCCCCATTTGTTCACTGGTTTCTGCGTAAATACTTTCCCAACCAATTTAACTCCCTGCTCCATATTTGATAACTCCAGTGTTTGGTTCAGTTGAACTACCAGTTCATCCACCCCACTAGTCGCCATCACTCTGTAGCACCGCTGCCCCACTCTCCCAGCCTGAAATGTAGAGAGCCTTTACTGTCTGTAAACACCCGTATACCACACTTAGGAGCCACCCAGTGTACCAACTGATTCCTTTCTTCGAGTCGGCCAATTAGTCAACTCATCGTTTATCCTCATGAATACAACCTTTCGACCAAGCTTAATGCTGGTACACCATTCCTCCCGGTCGCTAAAGCCCCCTCCCAACCTAAGTGGATCGGATTTCTTACCCCCACTATAACCACCCCAGCAATCCCCACCACCTTCGATACAGAAATTGTCAAAATGTGAAACCCCTCCCCTTTCCACCCACAGACCAGCCCCTTGACCCTGACTGACAGCCTTGAGAACCCCCAACCCAATCACAGCGCCCACCCCATCACCCCCCCGAAGAGAGAATCGTCCTGATTAGATAAACCCCAACCCACCCCAGTCCCCTTCTAATAGAGGAACACCCTAAAATTGAGAAGCCCCATCCCTTACCGTCACCCTATGCCCTTGCAGCAACCCCCCTACTTTCTACCAGAACAATAGAAGTCCACCACCACATCTACAACTCACCACAAATTGAAGCCCCAAACCGCACAGACCCCTTAACTCCAAATTGACAGAAGCACACCCCCCACACAGATCAGCGCAGCATCCCCTGCAGCCCTCGTGGGGTAGATCGGCCTAGGTTGCAAAGCCCAATCTCGATCCGTCACCCTGGCCCTATCTCCACCAACCTTCCTGCTTCAGAGACCCATTTCCCCATCGCCCAGTAGATCCAAGCCCCAGAGCTCGACCTAACAATCGCAAAACACAGTTCGATTCACCCCAACTGAAGCCCCAAACCGCACAGACCCCTTAACTCCAAGATGACAGAAGCACACCCCCCACACAGATCAGCGCAGCATCCCCTGCAGCCCTCGTGGGATAGATCGACCTAGGTTGCAGAGCCTCAATCCCGATCCGTCACCCTGGGCCCTATCTCCACCAACCTTCCTGCTTCAGAGATTCATTTGCCCACCACCCAGTAGATCCAAGCCCCAGAGCTCGACCTAACAAGCACAAAACACAGATCGAAAACTAACCTGTAACCCCACGCACAGAGGCAGGAACTCTCGACAGTCGCACCAGGGGAGAAATTTTTTGGGTTTCTCGATCAGACTCTCACCAAGAGGAGAGATTACGCTCACTGAGGAAAGCTCTCACAGCGGAGAGAACACTCTCACGGCGGAGAGAAGACTCTCACGGCGGAGAGAAAGCTCTCACAGAGGAGAGATAATGTTTTTTCCCGGGTCCAATCCATTTGGATCGTCAGGATCTCACCCGCCCAGCTGAATTCTTCCCCCAATTCTAGGTAATTCCCTCGCTATTTTCTCTCACCATGGGTTTCGATTCAATGTTTGCTGTGGATTTTCAGTTAATCTGTGAGTTTTTTTGCAGTAACAAATGGCACAATTTCAAAACAACGAGTTGAAGTACGGCGTCAACGACTACTACGACGTTGCCGACTTCGAAGACGTTGACGCTTTTGCCGATAACCAGCTCCGGCGAAGCCACGACACCGAATTGGATTTTAATGAAGAAGGATTCGGAAGATGTGAATGGATGCGATCTGGAGAGGATCCTATCCCATTATATATATATATATATATATATATATATGCGCTACTATACTGCAAATCTAATTTCTTTAACATGAAGATTGCTATCTTCATTTCATGCTTTCCTAAACCCACCCACTCTTTCGCAAAATATAAAATATTAAAAAAATAAAAATAAAAATAAAAAAACAAATGAAGCATTATATTCTCAAAGGATATGTCCTTGGACAAGGACATCATGCAGTGTTTTATAATATAAGATTATCGCGACACTGATTCAATTTAAGGTTGTGGTCATGATTTAGACATATGAATTAGGTTTAGAGTTTAGTTATTTTGAGATGCATGGATTTGGATGCATATTATGCAAATTTTGCCAATGTTCATTTTTAATTGTTTGAGTATTTTTTTTCCCTATTAGTTTTGCCTTTTTTGTGTTGTTTATCAGTCATGTCGAGATTCGTGTCTTATCAACATCGTTCGTTAGTGTATTCTCAAAGTTCTTGAATAAATATCGTTCATTTGAGATGAGTTTGTAACTCAGTTAATTAAAGCATTTACTTTAATAATAGCCGAAGTCTAATACGATTATTATTTTGAATTCAATTCATTCTCTTTAACATTATTTAAAGATCATATATGCTAAAAAGTTATTCAATTTGGAGATTTTTTAGTCATTCATATGCATAAAATAAATGGACGGTTCATCATGAGGATGCTATTTGTTATCAAAACTGTTCATAGGTTTAACACGTATGGATGACTAAACGATCTCTAAAATGAATATTTGTTTGTAAATATGATCTTTAGGTGATAATAAAGATAATGAACGATTATGAACAAATATTATCTGGAAAAAATGAAGAATAAAAATTAGTAATAGGTTCCATCATATTGTCCATAGACATATTGATTGCATAACTGACAATGTGGATTTTAGTGAATAAAGAGGAGGGAGACGTTCACCATAAATTTGTTGGTACCCAATTTTAATATACGTCCATCAAAGCATCAGTGGTTGCAACATACTCAAGGTCTCACCACATATAGTAAAATCCTACCACAATAACTATTTATGACTATATAAATAACAATTAAAAATGAGAAGTGTTATTGACATTCTAAAAATCTCATTTTACACTCCTTACAATTGTATTTTTCTTTCCTAATATAAAAAGTTTGAAGTGTAGAATGAGATTTTTGGAATGCTAATAACAATTCCCTTAAAAATATTCTAATTTAATTATTGACTGCTGTCGAAATTGCCAAGAGAAAAGATATAAACTTGAATGCAGAACAAAAAACATATTTGCTCCAACAAATGTAAAATTTTTCTTCAATAGTCCATATTACTCAGTAGTCAGTAGTACGAAAAAATGAACGATCAATGATTAAATTGAAAAAGAAAAAGAAATATTATGTTTGCTTACTTGTTAATCTAATAGATACTAGCATATGCATACATACTTTGTGTGTATGAACACATTTTTTTAGAAAATGAGAAGGGGAGAGAGAGAGAGAGAGAGAGAGAGAGAGAGAGAGAGAGAGAGATAGAGAGAGAGAACGTCGAGGAGTGTGAGATTTTTGTTTTTGGTTTTTATTTTTATTTTTTTATTATAAAATATTAGAGATATTTTAACATCACTTCTATGTGAGATTTCAATAAAAAACAGTAAAATTTAGACCTGTGAAATTATATTATTGCCTATCATTTTTTTGTGTAATAGAAGACTAAATTATTTTTTCATCATTTTTTAGTTAACAAATATAATTTCATTAATTAGTAGAGATAAAACCAAATTACCTAGTAATCTGGAGTACTGAAGACTCCCACGTAAAACTTGCTGAACTCATTTATTTTAAAGATAAATCAATTGACACATACAACTTTAATTTCTACCAATATGGTATAAAATACTTCTCCTATTACCTCACATAGGATGCTGATAAATTATCAATAAGGTCCACATTTTTTTTCCTTTTCTTACATTTGTTTTACAATAATGCTAAAGTCTTCAATTATTCCCCCCACCCAAAAAGGAGAATGAAAAACAAAAAACCAACAAAAATAACGCCTTATCTCATTAAGTGGGAGTCGGTATATGAATCATATATCGCCGCTGCGCTCGGTTTTGTGTCAAATCTTTCGTTACCTCTAGTTACTCTATACATTTTCTTAGAGTATCTTTCCATGTTTCTTAGGTTTTCCTTTATCCATTTCGCTCTGAGTCTCATTCTCATAATCGGAAGACAAAAAAACAAAGAGAAAAAAAAAAGTCAGAAAAGAATCCCTATCTAAACTTGTTCATTTGGCTTAAATACAAAGCTAATTAAATTTAAATTTTGAGCATCTTTTCATTAAAAATATAATCATACAATTTGATCCGAATTTTAATTAAATATTTAGCTTGATTCTTGTTTTCGTCTGGTCATGTTTAATTCAATTTCTTAATTAGAACGAAAAGTATTTGACCACTAATCCCAGTCACTACGCCACCACCCCTTTTAAGTTTCAACCTCTAATCACCAACTATCTTGAACACATTGAAAATTACAAAACTGATCCCTCATGCTTGGAAGAGGTAAGATGTTGGTCAACTATGCTTTTTCATGGTGGACTTTTAGTGACCGAGTAATTCTTGTAATCCCGCACTCGAGATTTTTTGAAATCATGAATCTCACATCAAGAAAAAAAAAATATTTTACATATGTTTATAGGTAATTGAGTTACTTTTCATATTATCAGTTAATTATTTTATGATGAAATATAAACTTTTTTTTTCAATGAATTTCATTGATATTTTTGCAAATATAATAATAACTACACATGTCATTAATCGAAAAATGGAAGTTTTAGAACTTAACTACGTTGTTAGCCGTTTTAGTTTCGACTATATCACACAAACTCATGAAGTAGCAACCATCTCTTGTTTTTTTTTGTTTTTTTTTTGTTTTTTTTTTTGTGTTAGAAGAGTCTTAAGTTCGGATTTCTCTTCCCATGAATTTTTTGTGTTAAGCCCCGATCCCTACATACGTCCAGGATCGACACGTGACGACTTTTATGGTATTAGAGCCTTGGTACTCGGACCTTTGAATTTTCAGCAGACGCTGATGCTTGCCCTATCAGTGGTGTCAAATTTAGAGTTTCCTTAGATTTGTGAACCTTGGAGGGAAAGACTAGTACGTCTAGCCTATGGGATATGAATTGGGTAGTTATGTTGACTGTTCGTTCGAATCATTTACATTGATTGTGGTGATTCAATTCGTATCAGTTTCGTTGTCTTCTTATTCTAAGTGTTTTGTCTGAGAATGTTGTGTTCTTTTGAATCTGGTGGCTAAAGTTTCCTCAGTGAGTTAGTCGATGAGGTAGAAATTTAGTTTCGTGGTGAAGTGGTTGTCTTGAAATCCTCATGTTGGATTTGATTGACAAAAGCACTAGTGGGGGGATACTTCTTGGATTCGTATTTTTGGATTCTTGAAGTATCGAAAGTGAAGTTGGTTAAGTTCTTGGTGTCGAAGAGAAGGGCAAGGTCCTTATTCGATGTTGATGACGTGGTTGTCAATACGAGTTCGAATAGTGGTGTGGTAGTCCTTGTAGTTGGGCTTATGGAAAATTCAGGGGCGAAATTTCTGTAAGGTGGGGAGGATGTGATATCCCGTCCCCAAAATTATTATTTTATTTTATTCTTGACGTATTTCGAAGATTTGATTGGAATTAGTTCTTTATTTCTCCAAATTTGAGAAAAACAAAGTGAGGGGTACTATAGTTATTTCTAATTTTCTCGACCTTTTCGATCAACTCTTGAATTGGTTAGATAGAGTTCGATTCCATGAGCGCGTATGTGTAAACGGATCTTATTTCCGAGTCAGAACGGAGAAGTTAGAGTCATTTGAAGTTGGTGGTATTTTGGTAATTTTACCAAAATGCTATAATTGGAGTGAAACCTCCAAAAAAAAGGGGGAGGTTTCTAAAAAATGGGAGAAAAGCTGTTGCTAACCCGTTTTAGGAGAGACTTGGACTCGAAAACCCACAAAACTTGATCCGCTTGTATCTTCTTCATCCGAGCTCCGTTTTGGGTGACCCACTGGGAAGTTCTCATGTGAGTTCCCAGAAACAAAACCGTGAGGGCGTAGTCGGAACCCAAAACGAACAATATCGTGCTATGGTAGAGTCGAGCTCGAATGTGATGGGGGTCCGGGCACGGATGTGACATTTTGCACCAAAATCATGTAAATATGGAAGATTTTTTTATTAAAGAAATAACATTGTCATCTAGTCTTACTAACCCACATGTAATATGGGGAAAAGAGAAAGTGGAGATGCTATGATATATTCGCATGTTATATAACAAGAGTAAATTATTGGGACTAGAGGAGGCTTCCGGTGGTAGTTCAAATCGGTAATTAGAGGTTTTTCTCTTATAGAGGAACTCGTGACTATAATGCTGAAAAAATTTGGTAAAATATTTGCCATACTAGTGTGAAATGTCCTCTTTGTGTTATTAATTCATTTGGATAGTGTGCAATTGATACAAAGTGAAAATTTGCACTAGTTATACCACTAACTACTTGATGTTTCAAAGGAGGGCTTCGTGTGGAGCAAAATACATGAGAATTTGGTGAGCAACTAAAGAATCTATGCTACGAAAACCAAATGCCTCTAGAACTCGACACGTGTCAAGCACACAACATATGCCACTTGTCCCTTGCCTCACTCAACCTCCTTGTACCATGTGTATTATCGAATCTAATTTTGTGACCAAGAAGCACTTTCTAAATAAAGTCAGTTTTTGCTTTCCTCCCTAACTCAAACTAATCGTTATCCTTCCTCTAAAACCATGATACGTGCCATTTTAATTAACCATAGTTATCATACAAATATAAGAACCGGATCGTGGCATCATTTTTTTTACATAATTTTTTATAGATTTTTTGTAGAGCTTATTTCGTAATGTATTTCACCGATTCGAACTGTTTATCTTTTGAGTCTTCTTTCAAAGAACATGTATACAAAAAATCATCTAAATCTAAAATCATATGATCGTTGAATTAAGAGTTTATGATTTCTTTGTGGAACTGTATTCATGCTTTCACCATAACAGAAAATAGTAATAATGTAAATGCCCTGATTAACCATGGTTAATTAAAAAGACACGTGGCATGATTTTAAACAGCGAATAGCGGAACTTGCTTAGGAGGTTGAGAAAAAGGGACTCTTCAAAGTATCCAAATTTACCAAATTCCTTTGCAACTTCGTTTTTCTTGGAGGCCAATTGTCTGACCTCTTGTTTGGATGCTCTTTTCATTTCTTTTTATTTTGTACGATCACGGTTAAGCCATGTCAATATTTTATATTGATTTTTTTTATAGAAATAATAAGACAAAAAACAATAAAAATGTAAAATGTTAACGTGATTTAACTGTGACTGCACAAATAAAAGAAGATAAAAAAGACATCTAAACAGAAGGGCAAACAATCTGCATTCTCGTTTCTTTCCCGTGCACCCACCACCTCCACCTACAACAATAATTAATTATATTTCGAGGTCAAAACCGTAATGGCACCCTCGACTACTTTATTGGGAAAGCTGTCTGTTTAGGAGTTGGTAGAGCTAAGAGAAGGAATCACTCATAATTCGTGGCAATATAATTTTAGAAGTGTGCTATTCACACATCTTATTTTACTTTTTACATATTTCTTAATAATTTTTATTCATTGATTTTCTTCAATTTATCCGATCTGAGAGCCGAAAATTAAAAAAGTATATGAGAAGTAAAATAGGGTGCATGAATATCACACCCTTAATTTTAAGTTGAATAAATTTTCTCCCATCTTCATATTAGTGACTCCGAACGTCACACAGCGGCAAATGAAGTTTATTGTGACATTTCGTACTGGTAGTAGAAGTGTTAAATTAAAAAATTCTTATATTGTAATTGTATGAGTAGTATTGGGCACTACAACAGTACATTCGTGTTATATAAATTAGCATTCACGATAACACAAGGTATTTTAGAGCTCGAATATATTTTAAATGACTTAAAGCATTTTAAAAAAAATATATGAATTCTAAAAGCACTTAACGTGCTTCCTGCAAAAAGCACCAGTTATGTGTTTATGTCGAAAACACTTCAAAATTTTTTTTTTCTAAAATTTACTTGCATTTTTACTAAAAAATGATTTAAAAAATATTGTCACAAAAAACATTTTCAACTATTTTAAAAGCAGCTTCAAATGAGTCATTAATTATTTTAAATGCGGACCTGTATTTGGCTTGAGAGTTTGAATTTTTTTTATAATATTAGACGGTTTTATTAAAACATCATAAAATAATAGTATAACAGATCACTAAACAAAGTCAATTTAAAATCCAAAGTAAATATCCATATTGGCATTTTGTTAAAAAAAAAAAAAATATCCATATCGGCATGAGAGTTAGATTTAAGAGCATTTTCAAAAGAGATGTCAAAATTTTCACGTAGGCATACAACAGTAAAAAATGGCAGCAAACTCTTTCCAACCGAACCTTAAATTTCTTACGTGACACTGAGTCATTTGAAGACAAAGTTTTTGAAGTCAAATTTAACAACAGATGTCAAATTTATCAAATAATTTTTTAATAGATTAATATAATATATAATAAATGTTGTTATGTTTTTGAAATATTTGATTGGTTGTCTTATTCATTGAACTCCACAAAAAGATAAAAAAATTATTAAATGATATTATTATTTAACATATCAGGTGGAGCAAAATACTGTACAAAATATCAAATTGTCACATAAGATATCAACTATCATTTTAATATTTAAAATTTGACATTTCCTTTGAAGATGCTCTGGACTAAACGGTTCCTAGTTGGTTTGAGTGCCGACTGCATGAAGGACGAGGTCAACGCGCAGTTTGAAGAGTGATGTGCACACGACATCCACTGCCACACGACATCCACGCTCAAAAAAGTGAAACATGAGATTTTCATTGGTCCAAGAGTTCACAACTCAAGGAAGAACCCACCCGTCAACAATTTGAAAGATTTTTAAAGTGTCGAAAATAGGGTTAAAAATAGCAAATGTAATAGTATAATAGTTGAAAATTAAAAAAAAAAAATATTTAATAAATTGTATTATGACATTTATATACCGAACTGTGTTAACAGACTTAACCACCTAGTGGTTTTGCAACGACAATCCTTCTTTTTAAGGTCGAAAATATTCATAGAGACATTTTGGTCTCTCTACCCATCATCGTGTAATTCATCAACGTCAGAAATCGAATCCAAAATATACGCAAGTGAATTACATATCTAAAATTCATCCTCAACAATTAGATCACTCCGAAGCAGTTGGGCTTAGACTCTTACTAACCAACACAATTTTAATATAATAAAAGCATTGAGTGAGGGACGATGGCAAGTGTTGTTAGTATTAAATTGAGTATGTACACGCCACACGCAGTGTAAAGGTTTCATATTATTCGTTTTCCTCGTTTAATATATAGTTAAATCGATCCATTTATATATATTATCGAGTTTGGTATCCTTATTCATTTTGTTCGTTAAATATTTCGATTCAAAGCAACCAAACTCAATTAAAAAAAAAAAAAAAAAAAACACACACCTTTTTAATTTAACAAACATAATTAAGATTTCATATTTTTTAAGAAGCTGTTTTTTTTTTTTAAAAAAAAAGCAATCCCAAACTAACTCTGAGTTTCATTAGAAAAATAAGGAAATATAAGTACTTTCCATTACTGTGTTAGAAATATTGGTCCACCATAAAGAGGGTGTGTCTTGAGAATGACCATATCAAGAGCGTGGCATTCAGTGTCAATATTACAAGAATATGTAATGAAAAAAAACTTACACATATCTATATATTATTAGCATGAGACACTACGATAACATTTTATTCGTACTATATATGTAAGTTGCTCTCGTAAATCTTATGCTCAAGTTTTTTTAATGTAGTCTCGAGCCTTCTGGGTAGGTAATAGGTTGAACATTTATTCCTTCTTCGACGTTCTCTTTTCTTTGGTTTTTCTTAAAAGTTAAACAAAAAGAAGAATAAATAACCATCCACAACCCAATCACATCAAATGTGAGACAAAGTTGTGATCAAAATAAATTTGTAGGCTTATTCTGATGCAACTTTCACACTAAATATCATGTATAAAATTAATTCAAAATGGTCCAACATAAACTTAGAGAAATTTTTGTAGGCTTATTCTGATGCAACTTTCACACAAAATATCATGTATAAAACCAATTCAAAATGGTCCAACATAAAATTAGAGAAATTATATATATATATATATATATATATATATATATATATATTCGTTTCAATATTATATTATCAAGATTCAGGACCACATCATATAAAATAGGTACAGCTCATCACATTTTCAATGCCAAAAAATCCTAAAATAAGCATGCACGAACCAGTCAGTCCATTTCAACGTAACACACGTTATCGCATGTTCACGAGGTTTTTCCTTGAAAATTACAATTGCATTTTTTTTTTTGAAAAAATTTATTTGTACCCAAAATATTTCTTTTTAAATTCAACTTATTATTCATTTGTTTTACCTTATTGTTTTATCTCACATACAAAATGAGTTTAGAAAGAAAAAGAAAAAAAGGAAAAAGAAACTCAGCCAATGTCACCTCCAACATCCACCACTACCTCTCCAAACCCAAAGACACCCAAATGTTCTTCACCCCCTCACCAACCACCCAGCGATGCCACTTGCACCTCCCCTACCGCCCACAATCAAAGACCCAAATCTCATTCCACCATGATATAGAATCAATACTTCAACACCATAATGATAAATCTATTGAGATATATCATCTTATTCAACCAATTTATTTAATCTCAACCACTAAAACTAGTTCAATGTGTATGCGTGCAGGACCCTGGTTCTTCATTCTTTCTTTTCACAAAAACTTTAACTATTTTGTGGGTAACGAATTTGAGGTTGAAACTCATTTAGTTTAAATCGTTCAATAGGAATGAGAAAGGATTTCGGTGGTCGAGGGTTGGAAAGAGGGGGATTTGGATCCTCACCGGATCCCCTCTATGGGGATCCTATGGATCAACGAACATGGACCGTTGATAAAAAAATCGTGCAGTCCCAATTAAATGTTTTTTATATTTTTAAAAGTAAAGCATCATCGTTTTGCGTGAAAAATATAAAAAAGAAAAAAATTGTGATCGCACGATTTTTGATCAACGGTCCATGTTCGTTGATCCCTAGGATCCCCAAAGGGGATTTGGCGAGGATCTAAATCCGAAAGAGGGATTGTTTTCAATGAGGGGTGGGATTGGGGAAATCAGAGATATTTTCACTAATGAGTTATTTTTGGATTTTTCTTTCTGAACTCATTTAGTACATGGGGTAAAAACATGAATTTCAAAATAAAACCTTACGGGTTCAGCTTATAAAGAGAAATGTTGGGTCTCAATAAAATTTCCATTTTTTTTTGGTAGAAAATTACAATTAGATTTGTCACATCCCGGCCTGGGCCGGACCACTTTCCGGGCCCGACTCCACCGTAGCACGATATTGTCCGCTTTGGGCCCCGACCATGCCCTCACGGTTTTGTTTCTGGGAACTCACACGAGAACTTCCCGATGAATCACCCATCCTGGGAATGCTCTCGCGTGCAACTCGTCCGCTTTGGGCCCCGACCATGCCCTCACGGTTTTGTTTCTGGGAACTCACACGAGAACTTCCCGATGAATCACCCATCCTGGGAATGCTCTCGCGTGCAACTCGTCCGCTTTGGGCCCCGACCATGCCCTCACGGTTTTGTTTCTGGGAACTCACACGAGAACTTCCCGATTAATCACCCATCCTGAGAATGCTCTCGCGTGCAACTCGCTTAACTTCGGAGTTCCTATGGAACCCGAAGCCAATGTGCTCCCAAAAGGCCTCATGCTAGGTAGAGATGAGAATGTACATATAAGGATCACACCCCTAGATGATGTGGGATGTCACAAGATTAACTACGTCTAATTGTGCACTTAATAATATTCATAAAAAAACTAGATAATTATGACCAAATACCAAAAAACTATCTGCTTCCTTTTATTAATTTGTTTTTTTTTTTCTTTCTATCATATATTCCCGTCATTGGGTCACCAATATCAGTTTTTGCCGTTACAAGTTTTATTAACAGTCTTTAAACCTTGTGGTGACCGGAAAGAGATGGTTGATTACAAAGTGACTTGACATCTCCCTCTCTTTATGGTCTGTCCGCCTTATTTTCTATTGTCCGTCCACAGGAAAAACTCACATACAATCAAAACGTCAAGGTGTTGAATTTCTAATCAAGTTTATCAAGCATCGTCCTGCGTTAGCACTTTTTAATTGACCTGGTGGGATTTGTTTGGTATATGATCACTTTAACGTTCAATTTACAAGTAAGTTCTTATCGTCAAAGTAAAGCGTATACAGGCAATAGTCCTGTGTCTTATAAACTGCGTCATTACATCTGTGTGTTGCGTTATTAATATTTGTTTATTGTAATTAGGTAGTGATTTAGAAAGCAAAAGGGGCCCTTTTTCTTCTCGTTTCGTGAATATGAATTGACTAATTCCGTTGGACAACTAGCAATCTTTTTCTTAATTTGTAATGAGTCTTGTTCAGAGGACAGCTACGTACTTGTAAATTAAAAAAAATAAATAATAAATAGAGGATGCCACAATATTTAACCTTTGAACTGAGACTAGGATCTTAGTGTCCAAAGCTTAAGGACCTAGAAATTTGAGTTCTTAATTTGTGTGAAAAAGTGAGTAGAGCTTTTGATTTATGTTAAGTGGACTATTAGAATGAGTTATGAAGACTCTTCTATTTAATTTGAGCGATCCAGATTGTCTGATCCTTGAACTTCGAACAGTGAGATCCGAAGAGAATCTCTACCCCTTGGCCATTAGAAACAATTTCTAAATCAGATGTAGACTTATTACATAATATGTATTTCATGTTTTTCTTTTCCTTCTCGTAATATAGTTGTCAATTGAACACAATTAAGTTTCAAATTAATACTATTTTTCATATGCAATTTATGCCAATTGAGCAAGATAGCGTGCATGCGCCTTTTAACTAGGGTTCTCATTATTTCTTTGTAAAGTAACAGTATTAATTTGTCAAAAGAATAATGTTTTTGTAATATCTCTTAAACTGATGTCATACTTTTTTCTTGAGTACCTACTGCCATTCTTGT
Organism: Pyrus communis; assembly: GCF_963583255.1. NCBI lineage: Eukaryota > Viridiplantae > Streptophyta > Magnoliopsida > Rosales > Rosaceae > Pyrus > Pyrus communis. Next base: position 2,105,123 of record NC_084818.1, read on the forward strand.
CGACATATATAATGATTTTCGCTCAATCAATTTAAGTCGATGAATCAAATTTAAAGATTTAAAAATGTTTTTGCAAATAATAATTGTTGATATTCAATAAAATTGTCCAAATAACTAGTTTAATATTCTAGTGAATAAAATGTTTGTGTTTTTTATCTATGTGTTTCGGATTTGAAATCTTTTTTTCTCTTTAATTATTGTAATAGTTCGAATTCTCCATTTTTTAAATAGCAATAAAATAAAAAAAATAAAAAAAGGGGCTACCGGAGGTGAAGAACTGAGCGGAACAGAAAGAGTGGAATACAACATGCAAACCGCAGCAACAGACACGTCCGCCGTAATAACTCGTGGGGGAACTAAAATTAACCTTGTCTTTCCCAAGTGAGATCGAATCAGAACCGTTGGATTCATGCTTTAGATTCGCTCATAACCACGTGTCCTCCATTTATTTGCGCTCTAATCTACGTTGTCAGCGCACGTCCCACGTGAGCTACACCTCCTCAGTGGAGATGATGGGTCTTTTTTCCTAATTTTCTTTTTAAAATTTGACTTATTTTTTAATTACTGAGAAATTATGAGGAGACTATCTCAAAAGTAGAACTCTACATAAATTATCTGTCCCTCATAGTTTAACATTAATTTTCATGCTAAGTCCAACATTATAAAACATTGTATAAAAAACACGAAATAACAGAGTGTTCATGAAGAGTTTAACTTTTGAGAGAATCCCTTTACTTGTAAACTTACCGCAAACAAACTTCAATGAGCCAGAATTTCGCGTCGATTTCATTACAAATATATAATATATATCGTTTTTGAATCTATGTAAAGAGATCTCGTCCAATAAAGCGGAGACCGAATGCTGCTACAAAACAATTGATCATGTGCAATTTTTTGAATTTGGATTGGTTTTGTTTAACTTGCAATGGGCCAATAGTCAACGCATCAAATTTTATGGTCCACGGACCCTGGCTGGCATAAAGAGCCCAGAAAACAATCATTAAATTTTGGGCCAACGAGTCATGACCCAACATTTTATGGGCCGTAGAAAGAGGCAAGAAAACGATCATCTTTTCATTTGTTTGGGCCAATTGATTGCCACAATAATCTAACTCATGTTCTCTAGTCCATAATTAAGCTTTGGTTATGAGATTTGATTTGATTTGATTTGATTTAATCATCTTTTCATGTTCTCTAGTCCACAATAATCTAACTCATGTTCTCTAGTCCATAATCTAACTCATGTTCTCTAGTCCATAATTAATCTAACTCATGTTCTCTAGTCCAATTGATTTTTTTTTTGAGTCGAGCGATAGTGTTTGTAAGTTAAATGTTAGATTAGCCATCGACGGGATTTGAACCCACATCGTCATGCAAGGGCACAACATCTTTCCACCACTGTGGTAAATGACCACTTTGTTTATGAGATTAAGCTATGTAATTAGGACTTGATTACGTAAAGGGTAATGATTGTGTCACTAGGCCTGTATTGTGTAATTTGGCTGAGATTATGTAATTTGGTGTTTCTTTACTTAAATAAAAACAATTAATGTTCTTGCACATTCAGCATTCTACGTGTCATCGTAAGACAAATAATTAGCAGAACTACATGATATATACAGTAAGATTAGTTTTAAAGTTTTTAGCTTAAAGCCTTAAGTAGTTAAGAGTAAGTTACCATGCACTCTAAACATATCTTTTTTTTTTTTTTTTTGGTAAAAACTCTAAACATATCTTTGATTCCTCTCAACCGCAACTTTGCATGGACGTGGGTAACATATATTGGCTAGTAATTTGGATGCGGTCTCTAGCCACTAATATTTTTTAACTAAAACTTTATTAATTTTTGATTTCTTTTTATCAAAGTCCTTTGATTTGTATACCTCACAATATTAGTACTAGTATTAATATATTTCCATGTCAGCAATTAAGCTTGAAACATTATCATATTTAAAACCCCACATTTAATGGCTATAATAAAAAAAGGGTCAGCCAAAAAATTGAAATTTATTTTGCAAAATTTTGATTGATTAAATGAATAAAAAAGCAATGCAAGTATAACAAAATAACATTCTACGTACATATTAATAAAATGCCAAACAATGTACCCAAACTAATTTATTGGCATATGAGTACATTTTATAACAGAAAAAAAAAATATCGGTAAGTAATATGGGTACATAATATAAACATAAAAAACTAGACCCACTTATAAAAATGCATGGTACATAATATGAATAGAAAAACATTGTGCCCACTTATAGGTACATAATATAAAATATATTTATCCCACTTATTTTAATTTCTTTTTCAATGGATACAAAAAATAAACAAATGATTAAGAATTTAATTGTATATAAAAAAGTAATTAATTTAGAATGATAACACCCAATTTTTTTTAGTACAAATATATATTTTACAGTAAGGGTGGGGGGAGAGGGGGGGGGGGGGGAGAGTTCGGTGAAGTCACATAATGGGCAACCTAATCTGATATCGAATTCGCCATCTATGAGATTCAAACCGAAAACCTCTCACTTACAAGTGAAGAAAAATACCACTAGATCGTAATACTGAGTGGTTAAAATGATAACACAATTAATTTCTTATTATAAGAAAATAATATTAAATACTGATGTGGAAATAAGTCAAGGGACTTCAATAAAAAATTTAAAGACACAAGATTTCAGTCAAGAAAATGTCATCACATGGATTGTAAGTTGTAACCTAATTTTTGCATATGTGTATTAGAGTTAGGGTTCGATGATACACATTTTTGACACATATTTTGACATCCGTTTTTGTGTGGTCTACTTTGTAATGTATTTCAACAGTCCAACCGTCTATTTTTTATGTCCTGTCAAATATCATCTCTACTAGAAATCAGCCAAATTCGAAGTCATATGACCATTAGTTTAAATTTAGTGTTTGTTTGTAGAACCTTATTTGTTTATTTTCTTCACTACAAATGAATGTCTTAATGGTTTTGGATTTGTCTTTTTTTTTTTGTAAAGAATCTAATGTACTAAAATATAGATGGTTCAGATTGTTAAAATACATTATTAAATGGACCCTACAAAATGGGTGTCATAGTGTGTGTTAAATACGAGTGCCCCAAGATCCTAACCCATATATATATTAGACAATTGGAGCAAACCAGCTTCGACACCCAATAACTCCAAAAGGCCAACTCTTCCGAGCACTCAGTGGAGTTTTGTAGGTAGGACGATCGGTTGTAGACTCAAACATTAGCCGGTTGACTTTCAAAAACCCAACCCTCTGGTGTTCATTAATTCGGAATTACTTTTGTGTGAAGATGGCTCAACCACAATATGTTTCACATATGAGAATATTTCTACTCATCATTCTCAAGTAATGGTGATATCTATTACTCTATTTATCATCATTAGATGAGTTATGTAGTATATATATACAAATTTCAAAATTTAAATTCATATAACGATGATAAAAAGAATGTTAAATATTACCACTATTTAAGAACGATGATAAAAAGACACCCATAATATAATGGATCATGATATCCATAAACAGAATTAAAATCAAACAATGAATTCCAAATTTAGTCGTCGATCTCATGCACGGGTTAGGACTGTTAGGTTAGACCTTGAAGAATTCATCTTCCGTTCTCCCGCGCGCCTAATGAGACTTTGCTTTTGTCTCATCTCTGTTTTCGAATCTCATCGACTTTTGCTCTCATTTTCTTGTCTTTTCAGATTTTCCCGTCTGCTAACATCACATTCCATGAAAGTACCCCACGCTGCAGGCGATGGTTGAGTTTAAGAAAAAGATAACACTGATTTGGACACAAGCTGTTAGCTTGAGAATATTCAGATTATGAAAATAAATTGTGCAGTGCTCAAATGAAAGAGTGGTTAAGGTCGTACAATGAATGACATTTAATTGAAGGCCTTGAACATCAACCGTTTAGATCCCGAGATTTTGTGGTAGAGTCTCCAATGAGTGGTTGATGCCGTATAAACTGACTAATTAATTGTGTGACTAAAAAATTAAAGTATTGGAGTTATTTATGAATAATTAATTATTTAAAATCCTGCTATGTACTTTCTAAACATTATAGAAGGGATCATGATTGATAGGGCATGTTTGTGTGACCTTAAACACCCTGGAGAGAGGATCAACATAGAAAAGCTACTATAAACCACATATACAAACAGGAACCACTCTCAAAACTTAAATCTTACGCCCAACTAAATGGAGGAGCCGCTGCTCGACACAGCCTCCGGCAGCACCACCGAGTATAGCAATAAGCAGCTTATATACGAAGGTGAGAGCGAAGACTATGCCCCGGTGAGGAGCTTTGGTGCGTTGCGGCATATGTTTTGGATAGAGACGGTGAAGCTGTGGCAAATAGGCGGTTCGGCAGTTATCACTATCATGTGTATGTATGGGACTAACTCAGTCATCGTGCTCTTTGCCGGTCATCTCGGAACTATTGAGCTTTCCGCCATCTCCATTTCTCTTTCTGTCATTTCCACCTTCACTTATGGATTCATGGTACTTAATTAATCTTCTTCTCTTAATTCCTCATGTCGTAAACAAGTAGATCGTTCATCATAACTATTGTTTTGATTAGAGTGAAGTTTTATTGAAACATATGATACCCGTCAAAATAGTAGTATACCACATATACCATATATAAGTGGACAAGCATATATGTTATTTTGTGCTATTGTTATTGAATACGAAATCTTATTTGTTGGTGTGAAATGACTTGCTAGCTTGGGATGGGGAGTGCTCTGGAAACCCTGTGTGGACAAGCATTTGGTGCTGGACAAGTTCACATGCTTGGTATCTACATGCAACGATCATGTATAATTCTATTCGTAACCTCCTTCTTACTGTTGCCGATTTACATCTTTGCCACACCGATTCTAAAGTGTCTAGGCCAAGAAGACGACATAGCAAATGAAGCCGGAAAATACACACTCCAAATAATCCCCCAGTTGTTCTCACTTGCCATAAATTTCCCAGCTCAAAAGTTCCTCCAGGCTCAGAGGAAGGTGAAGGTACTGGCATGGATTGCAGTGTTGGCCCTGGTCATACACATTGGAATGCTAGCGCTCTTCATATATGTGTTTGATTGGGGCATATCGGGGGCAGCTGTGTCATTTAACATCACAAGATGGGGGATTTCAATTGCTCAAGTTGTCTATATTATGGGTTGGTGTAAGGAGGGTTGGACTGGATTTTCATGGCTGGCATTCAATGAGATTTGGGCATTTGTGAGACTTTCTCTTGCCTCTGCAGTCATGCTCTGCCTGGAAATTTGGTACATGATGAGTATACTCCTTCTCACAGGCGGTCTTTCTGATGCAGTTATAGCCGTTGGTTCCCTTTCTATTTGGTAATTAACATCTTAATTCTTCCCTTTTCAATTAGTGAACTTTACCCTTTTTGTTACCTAAGGCTGGTATGCCATTCGGACAATATTCTAAGCCAATAATGCAATGTCATTTAAAAAATCTGAAAATATGTCTTTAGCCCCTGAAACTCAATTTTCTCCACAAAAAATCCGACATAAGATTTTTACTTAAACAAAACCCATTGACTAGATTCCACATAAGCAAATTCATTAATTATGTTTGACTTTATACATTTAAAAGTTTTTGGATGGCTAAACTACCCCTATTTTAATGTTTGATGCGGATTGTAAGGGAGAATTAATGATTTTGCAAAAATAACAAAAAATAATGTTATAAATTCATTGCCTAATACATAATAACAATAAAACATGTGTAATATATGCAATAATACATGCTTAATAAGGTCAATAAAAATATTATACTAATTAATTTACCTATATGTAAATTTATGATTAGCAAATAACTTATATTTTGTAGGTAAACTCCTTCATTTGTAGGCAATTTATTTCCATGTACTATTACATATATATATTTGGCAAAATTTATTATTATAAGATATATGTATAAATACTAGGTAAATTAATTTTAATCAAATAACTACTTTGTTTTGTAAGTAAATGAATTTTGAATCAAGTAACATTCCTTTATTATGTAGGTATTTTATTTTGCATGTATCAATATCATATATATTGGGCATATTTTATTATTATATGTACAAAATAATAGGTAAATTAGTATTGCATAAAATAACATTGTTTTATTATGTAGGTAAATTATTTTGCATGTATTTTGCAGATATTGGGTTTGCTTTATCATGTACTAAATTATTTCACATGTATTTTACATATATTGGGTAAATTATGTTGCTTTTTTTAAGCAATCTAACATTTTAAAATTTTAGTAGTAGGTGCACTAAATGAATCAAATAACATTAATTTTTTGTAGGTAAATTATTTTGCATGATTTTTTTACATATGTCAGGCATTTTTTTTATGACATATGTGTGTGTCAAATTATATAAATAAAGAAATATATATATATATATATATATATATATTTATATGTTGAACTTATAGTAGTACTATATACTTTTGAACTTGTGTGTCTATATATATATATATATATATATATATATATATATAAAAATATAATATAATAGTATGTGCAATAAGTATTTGTTCATTATAATTAAGGTGAGTAATAACATTTATTAATTTGATTTGAATATTGTAGCACAAGTTGTAAATATTTTGTAATAATAGGTCAATTATTTTCCTACTTGGCAATCTTTTTTAAATTTGGATTTTATTTGGATGTTTAATAGTAGGTGGGTTTTTGTCAAGGAAGTAAGAGTTGTAAGAGTCTGTATCTAAAAAACCCTTTAAAAAATGTAGACACATGACAATGTATTATTGGCTTGGATTATCGCTACAGCGATGTATCCAATGTATTTCCCTTTTCATGGTACATGAGCTTTTGATTACTAATAGCATTTTTTTTGTTTCCTTAGCATGAACATCAACGGGTGGGAAGGAATGTTGTTTGTTGGACTAAACGCCGCAATAAGGTGAAACATTGGACAAGTAGTTCGCTGGTGTTTACCTTGCAATAATCCTTGACTATTTTGGATTATTTATGACACCGTTCTTTTTTATATAGCGTTCGCGTCTCCAATGAGCTTGGGTTAAAACGTCCTAGAGCAGCTAAATACGCTGTTTATGTGACAGTAGCTCAGTCTCTCTTAATTGGGCTTCTTTTCATGGTTATTATTTTAATAACCAAAGACTATTTTGCCGTAATTTTCACAAGTGACAAAGAGTTGCAACAAGCAGTTGCTAAACTTGCATACCTTCTTGGTATAACTATGGTGCTCAACAGTGTTCAACCAGTAATATCAGGTATCTATTTGACAAGTCACAATATATGTGTTATGCATGTTATCGTATTATATATAACAAAGAACAAACGTTATATTCTCAAAATCGATATTGTGTGTGAATGTGAAAGCATGATATGATGCCACGTTTTCTTGTTCTTGTAGGTGTTGCAATTGGTGGTGGATGGCAGGCAATGGTAGCTTATATAAACTTGGGTTGTTACTACATCTTTGGACTTCCTCTTGGATACGTTCTTTGCCATGTTGCAAATTTAGGAGTCGCGGTAATTATATTATTTCTTTTCTTTCAATGATGCCAAGTTAATTTGGCAACTCCCACACCAAGTACTTGATGAGTTATTTGATTAATATTGTAGGGACTCTGGGGGGGCATGATATGTGGAACTGCTCTCCAAACCATCCTTCTGCTAATTATACTTTACAAAACAAACTGGAACAAAGAGGTAACAGTTTCAAGTCTCTTCAACTTTGGTTACTTCGTTCATTTCATTGCTTATTCATATGAGATTTGAAAAAACTTAATAAAATGTAAAAAGAAATATATTTTAATTATAATTTTGTTTCCTCTGTTCTAAATTTCCTTAATGATTCATATTGAAATAAAATTGCAGGTGGAGCAAGCAACAAATCGTGTCCGGAAGTGGGGAGGGCAAGACATCAAAACTGCCAACGGAGCTAAAAGTACTTGAAATTCCCTTTTCTTTTTATGGGGAGAAAACAAGTGAACGAGGAAGGCAGCTCAGTCGGTGGCAAGATTGAGAGGTGATTGCGCCGGCGGCGGGTGTGGGGTGAAAGGAGGTGGGTGTTTGTCGGGGTTGCATCGGCGGGGAAGCTTGGATGGCTGTTGTGTGTGCGTATGTGTTTTGTTTATTCAGAACTACGTTGAGATTTCAGCATGCCCTTAATTTGTAAACTCAGACATTAGCCGGTCGAATTTCCAAATCCCAACCCATGGGTGTACATTAATTATTCAAAACTACTCACGTGCGAAGATGGCTAATGCACATTATATTTCACGTAAAAAAATATTTTTGCTCACCATCCTCAAGTGATAGTGATGCTCATCACCCTATGTATCACCGTTAGAAGAGTTTAAATTTTTAACTTTGTGTAGTTGATAGACGTACAAATCTCAAAATTTAAATCATTTAACGATAATAAATATGGAAAATTAGAATCCCCTACAGTTTTTCTATATAATTTAGATTAAACATCTGTGCCTTTTTAAAATTTGATTAAAGTGCTTTGACCAATAGTCACCTCTATTTTTTAAAAGTAAAATAATTTTTCAATTTATCATTTTATCTGCAGGATACACTTTTCCTTATTTAGTGGAGATATTAGTAATTAAACTATATTTTCTCTTCTTTCAAATATGTTTTTTCGATCACAATATACATATATATATATATATATATATATTTTGTTATGCAAACATTTAATATTAATTCTTTTTCCAAATGGTTTTTTCTTTTTCAAATAGTTGGTGATCAACATAAAAGCTCCATGTAATTTTTTTAATTTTTTTTTGAAATTATATTTTTTTAAATATAGTTGTTGACGAATTATTATTAGGCATAATATATTACATATATATTATCTGCGAGTATGTTTGAATTTACAAAAGTAATTAATTGGTACGTTTGATTTGATACATATTCTTAATATTGGTACATTATTTTTATTTTGGTACGTTTTATTTTGTACACATTGTGTATTGGTATGTTTATATTATTCTCAATCCTATTTCTCTTAATGTACTAAAAGAAAACCTCATTTCGGTACGTTTGATTTTGGGGGTTTAAAAATATTTTAAACTATTTTGGAAATAAAATATCTTCAATCATAGATAATTATTGCTAAATTGTAGTATTATTGTGAAAATAAATTGAATCTAACCAACTTTTTTGATTTTGTTTTTGTTTTTTTTTTTTACAATTATCTTTAACAGAGCAGAGTAATCAAAATGCTAGATTATAGGAAATTTGTTACAATATAATGTGCATATAGCACCAAAATTATGATAAAAAAAAAAGTTTAATCAAATCACTAAAAGGCATGGATGTTTGATTTAGAAAATTCAAAACTGAGACGCATATATCAAAAGATCCCTAAATAAATAAGGTAGTAAACATTATCATCACTTGAGAATGATGATAAAAAATGCTGCCATAATATAATGGATCATGAGATCATAAAACATAATTAAAATCAAGGGAGACTTTGGATGCGGTCCCTAACTATCAATATTCTTTGACTAAAACCTTGTTGGTTTTCAATTTTTGATCGAAGTCCTTAAAATTAATGTGATAATTTATTTTTTTGTATGTTACTATATTTTTTAAATAAAAAATTGAAATTTATAGTTGTTTATATTAATGAGATTTTAAATAAAAACCCATAATTTGTGGGATTAAAAATATTAAAATATAAAAAATTATTGTACCAAAACATGGGTACATTCTTCAAAACAACAAAAAAAGAAGAAGATATTAACCTTAATAACATAAGTAAATTTCTTCGATTAAACTTGACATGGATACTTTCTCAAATCAAAGAAAAAGAATGTACTCATACAAGTTTAAAAATGGATTAGAAAAAAATTAAATAGATTTTATATTAAAAAAAAGCGTACATTTTACATATAACAAATTGATATATTTAAGAATGGGTACATTTTTAAGATAAAAACATTTGAAAAATTACATGAATGGGTACATATAAGAAATTGAAAACATTTCTATAAAAAACTAATGGTACAAACTTATTCTAATTTTTTATTTATTATGGAAATGTTTTGAATTGAAAATTAGTTAGGAGTGTAATAAAGGTGTGAGTATTAAAATCCTAAATCAATTATTAATTTTTATTTTTAAAAATTATGTAACTGACATGGTAATTCATTATTACATTAATACTAGGGACTTGGATCAAAATCTGAAAACTAATAAGGTTTCAATCAATAAACATTAGTAACTAGGGACCGGATACTAATTTTTCCTAAAATCAAACAATAAATGGTTTTTTTTATATTACAAATGGTCTCTGAAATTGACCCTCACCATCAAGATGATCATTGGAATTGAAAATCAATCAATGTAGTGCTTGAAAATAGGTGTCACAAATCAATGTGGTCCTTTCGTCACAATTCTGTTAAGTGCTAATGTAGCACATAAATTGGCCCCGTAAGTCTTTTTTTCTCACAAATGGTCCCTAAAATTGACCCACGAAATCAAAATGGTCCCTGAAATTGAAAATTGATCAATGTAGTCCCGCAAATAAGTGTCTCAAATCAATATAGTCCTTCCGTCATAATTCTGTTATGTGCTGATATGACACATAAATGGACCACACAAGTCTAATTAAATTTAAAAAATTACAAATAGGCTGAATAATTTAATAGTTAATAAAAACAATTGTCAATAAAAAAATCCAGCCCTACAATCATCTCTGATCATAGTCCACATTTCTCTACCTCATTCTCTCTATTCTTTGGAAAAGAAAAAAAAAAAAAATCTCAATACACCCATCTTTACACACTTCGACACCCTTCACTGAATTGAATTAGGGTCGAGATCACCTTTGGTGATGGTTTGGCCAATTGGCAACGACTTCTGGGACATCATCGTTAATATTTAGGCGATCAACATCGTCGCAACCTTAATCTTGGAGAGCTTGTTCAACAGTTCCTTGGTGGTCTGGTGATGCAAAGAATGACAAGGTCTACCTTGAGATAATGTGGTTATAACTGAGGTGTGTCTATTGTTGATTGAAAACTATTTCCACACCCCCTCTTAGGCCTTGGTTAAGCCTTATGCCTTTGAGAATTTATGGAAGGGATCTCTCTTTGGAGTAGGCCCTACAATAAGGAAAAAAAAAATTATTGTACAAAAAGGTATTTAGACAACTTTTTAAATTAATTATTAAACCCACATCAACACATAACAAATTATTTTACAAAATTATGGCGGAATGATCATACTGATTTGCGACACCTATTTTCAAGGATCACATTGATAGATTTTCAATTTCAGGGAGCATTTGGATGGTGTGGGTCAATTTCAAGGACCATTTGTAATAAAAACCCGTAAATCTTGTGGGGCCCATTTATGTGTCATATCAGCACTTAACAGAATTTTTAACATAACTATGATGGAAGGACCACTTTAATTTGCGACACCTATTTTCAAAAATTACATTGATTGATTTTTAATTTTAAAGACTATTTTGATGATAATGGTCAATTTCAAAGACCTTTTATGATAAAAATCTAACAATAAATTCCAACCTAGTCGTCGTTCTCATGCATGGGTTAGGACTGTTAGGTTAGACCTGGAAGGATTCATCCCCCCCTCCCCACCCCAAACCACCCAACCCCCACCCCCACCCCCACCCCCACGTGCCCCCCGCCACATGATCCTTGCTTTTGACTTATCTCTTTGTTCCACACTACCATCCACCCTTATTTTCATTTTCTTGTTTCATCCTCAAGTGTTTCCTGTCCGTTAATATCAGGCTATGGTTTAGTTTAACAAAAGATAATTCTAATTTGGCCACAAGCCGCTAGTTAGAGAACATATCTGATTTGACCGCAAGCTTTTAGTTTGAGAAAATATCTGGTATGGTAAGGCGATTGTTGGACACTTAGAAGTAGAATAAAAATGATTTAGATTATGAGCTTAAATTCGGAGTGTAAATGAATAAGTGATAAATGTCGTATTATGAAAGATATTTAATTAAGACCTAGAACATTAACCATTCAGATTTCGAGATTTTGTGGTGGAGTGTCAAATGAGTAGTTGAGTGAAAAATTGAAGTGCTTAAGTCAATTATTAAGTAATTATTTAAAACTTATCGACGTACTTTCCAAACAGTACATAAGTGACCCTATATAAGTGAATCATGATCGATAGTGCATCTTTGTGTGACTGTAAAACACCATGTAGAGAGGAACAATAAAGAAAAGTTACTATAAACCACATACAAATAGTTACCAAACTCTCAAACTTGAATATCTTACGCCTAACTAAATGGAGGAGCCGCTGCTCGACCCAGCCACCCGCGGCACCACCGAGTTGAGCAATAAACAGCTTATGTACGAAGGTGAGAACGAAGACTATGCGCCGGTGAGGAGCTTTGGTTCGTTGCGGCGTATGTTTTGGATAGAGACGGTGAAGCTGTGGCAAATAGGCGGTTCTGCAGTTATCACTATCATGTGTATGTATGGGACTAAGGGCTGGTTTGGTATTGCTGTGCTTTGAAAAAAAAACGGCTTCTGCTGTGCTGTGAGAATAAGCAGCTGTGAAATAAAGCAGCAGAGTGTTTGGTAAACTTTTTTGTAAAAGTGCTTTTGAAAAAAAAAAAGCAGTATTAGAGTGTTTGATAAACTTTTATGTAAAACAGATGTGAAAAAAGCCAGTTTTTCAAAGCTAGGTTTTGCAGCTTCTTGTTTTTAGCTTTTTTTCATCCAAAACTGTGAAAAAAAGCTGAAACTGAGTGTTTACCAAACACAAAAACAGCTCCCAGCTTTTTTTGATAGCAGCTTTTTTCAGAATCACCTCAGTACCAAACCAGGTCTAACTCAGTCATCGTGCTCTTTGCCGGTCATCTCGGAACTATTGAGCTCTCCGCTATCTCCATTTCTCTCTCTGTCATATCCACATTCACTTACGGATTCATGGTACTTAATTAATCTTCTTCCCCTTAATTCCTTCTGACTTAAAATAAGCACAGTATGCTAGTAGATCGTTCATCATAACTATTGTTCTAAAGGTAAATTTTGTTGAAACATATGATACATGTCAAAATAATAGTATACCACATTTGTATGATACATGTGGCAAACATATATGTTATGTTGTCAGATTATTAGTGTATACGAAATCTTATTTGTTTGTTGTGAAATGATTTGCTAGCTTGGGATGGGGAGTGCACTGGAGACCCTGTGTGGACAAGCATTTGGTGCTGGACAAATTCACATGCTTGGGATCTACATGCAACGATCATGTATAATTCTATTCGTAACCGCCTTCTTACTCTTGCCGATTTACATCTTCGCCACACCGATTCTAAAGTGGCTAGGCCAAGAAGATGACATAGCGAATAAAGCCGGAAAATTCACACTCCAAATAATCCCCCAATTGTTCTCACTTGCCATAAATTTCCCAGCCCAAAAGTTCCTCCAGGCTCAGAGGAAGGTGAAGGTGCTGGCATGGATTGCAGTGTTGGCCCTGGTCATACACATTGGAATGCTAGCGCTCTTCATGTATGTGTTTGATTGGGGCACATTGGGGGCAGCTGTGTCATTTAACCTCACAAGATGGGGGATTTCAATTGCACAAGCTGTGTATATTATGGGTTGGTGCAAGGAGGGTTGGACTGGATTTTCATGGCTGGCATTCAATGAGATTTGGGCATTTGGGGGGGGGGGGGGGGGGGGCTGTGGTGGCGGCATGATATGTGGAACTGCTCTCCAAACCATCCTTCTGCTAATTATACTTTACAAAACAAACTGGAACAAAGAGGTTACAGTTTCAAATCTCTTCAACTTTGGTTGCTTCATTTCATTGCTTATTCATATGAGATTTGAAAAAACTTAATAAAATGTAAAAAGAAACATATTTTAATTATAATTTTGTGTCCTCTGTTCTAAATTTCCTTAATGATTCGTATTGAAATCAAATTGCAGGTGGAGCAAGCAACAAATCGTGTCCGGAAGTGGGTAGGGCAAGACATCAAAACTGCCAACGGAGCCAAAAGTACATGAAATTCCCTTTTCTGTTTATGGGGAGAAAACAAGTGAACGAGGAAGGCTCAGTCGGTGGCAAGAATGAGAGGTGATTGCGCCGGCGGCGGGTGTGGGGTGAAAGGAGGTGGGTGTTTGTCGGGGTTGCATGGGCGGGGAAGCTTGGATGGCAGTTGTGTGTGCGTATGTGTTTTGTTTATTCAGAACTACGTTGAGATTTCAGCATGCCCTTAATTTGTAAACTCAGACATTAGCCGATCGAATTTCCAAATCCCAACCCTCTGATGTACAGTACATTAATTATTCAGACTCACGTGCGAAAATGGCTAAGGCACATTATATTTCATGTAAGAAAATATTTTTGTTCACCATCCTCAAGTAATAGTGATACTCATCATCTTATGTATTACTATTAGACGAGTTTCAATTTTTAAATTTGTGTAGTTGATAGACACAAATCTCAAAATTTAAATAATTTAACGATAATAAATAAGGTAGTAAACATTATCATCACTTGAGAATGATGATAAAAAATGTTGCCATAATATAATGGATCATGAGATCATAAAACATAATTAAAATCAAGGGAGACTTTGGATGCGGTTCCTAACTATTAATGTTCTTTGACTGAAACCTTGTTGGTTTTCAATTTTTTATCAAAGTCCCTGAAATTAATGTGATAATTTATTTCTTTGTATGTTACTATATTTTTTTAATTAAAAATTGAAATTTCTAGTTGTTTATATTGATGAGTTTTTAAATAAAAACCCATAATTTGTGGGATTAAAAATATTAATATATAAAAAATTATTGTATCAAAACATGGGTACATTCTTCAAAACCACAAAAAAAAAATAAAAATAAAAATAAAAAGAAGAAGAAGAAGAAGATATTAGCCTTAATAACATTAGTAAATTTCTTCGATTAAACTTGACATGGATACTTTCTCAAATCAAAGAAAAAGAATGTACTCATACAAGTTTAAAAATGGATTAGAAAAAAATTGAATAGATTTTATATATAAAAAAAGGGAACATTTTACATATAACAAATTGATATATTTAAGAATGGGTACATTTTTAAGATTAAAAAAATTTGGAAAATTACATGAATGGGTACATATAAGAAATTGAAAACATTTCTATAAAAAAAAAAATTAATGGTACAAACTTATTCTAATTTTTTATTTATTATGGAAATGTTTTGAATTGAAAAGTAGTTAGGAGTTTAATAATGGTGTGAGTATTAAAATCATAAATCATAAATCAATTATTAATTTTTATTTAAAAAAATTATGTAATTGACATGTAAATTTATTATTACATTAATGCTAGGGACTTGGATCAAAATCTGAAAACTAACAAGATTTCAATCAATAAACATTAGTAACTAGGGACATGATACTAATTTTTCCTAAAATCAAACAATAAAGGGTTTTTTTTTTTAATCACAAATGAATCCTGAAATTGACTCTCACCATCAAGATGATTCCTGAAATTGAAAATCAATCAATGTAATCCTTGAAAATAGGTGTCAAAAATCAATGTGGTCATTTCATCACAATTCTGTTAAAAATTCTGTTAAGTACTGATTTAACACATAAATTGGCTCCATAAGTCCTTTTTTCTCACAAATGGTCCCTAAAATTGACCCCCGACATCAAAATGGCCCCTGAAATTGAAAATTAATCAATGTAGTCCTGCAAGTAAGTGTCTCAAATCAATATAGTCATTCCATTACAATTTTGTTATGTGCTGATATGACACATAAATATATCACACAAGTCTAATTAAATTAAAAAAAATTACAAATAGGCTGAATAATTTAATAGTTAATAAAAAAAATGTCAATAAAAAAATCCAGTCCTGCAATCATCTTTGATCCCAGTCCACATTTCTCTATCTCATTTTCTCTATTCTTTGGAAAAAAAAAAAAAAAAAAAGCTCAATACATTCATCTACAGAGTTCGACACCCTTCACTGAATTGAAATTGGGTCGAGATCACGTTTTGTGATGGCCTAGCTGATTGGCAACGACTTCTGGGACATCATCGTTAACATTTAGGCGATCAACATCGTCACAACCTTAATGTTGAAGAGCTTGTTCATCACTTCCTTGGTGGTCTGGCGATGCAAAGAACGGCAAGGTCCGCCTTGAGATAATGAGGTTATAACCAAGGTGTGTCTATTGTTGATTGAAAACTATTTCCACACCCCTCTTAGGCCTTGGTTAAGCCTTATGCCTTTGAGAATTTATGGAAGGGATCTCTCTTCGGAGTAGTTCCTACAATAAGGAAAAAAATTCTATTGTGCAAAAAGGTATTTAGACAACTTTTTCAATTAATTATTAAACCCACATCAGCACATAACAAATTTTTTTACAAAATTGTGGCAGAATGATCATATTGATTTGCGACACCTATTTTCAAAAACTACATTGATCGATTTTCAATTTCAGGGACCATCTGGATGGTGTGGATCAATTTTAGGGACCATTTGTGATAAAAACCTGTAAATCTTGTGGGGCCTATTTATGTGCCACATCAACACTTAATGAAATTTTTAACAGAAATGTGACAAAAGAACCACATTAATTTGTGATACTTATTTTCAGAGATTACATTGATTGATTTCTAATTTTAGGGACTATTTTGATGGTAATGGTCAATTTCAAAGGTCATTTATGATAAAAATCCAACAATAAATTCCAACCTAGTCGTCGTTCTCATGCATGGGTTAGGACTGTTAGATTAGACCTTGAAGGATTCATTTCCCTCTCCCCACCACTGACCTTGAAGGATTTATTTCCCCCTCCCCACCGCCCAACCCCCATCCCCATGTGCCCCCCGCCACATGATCCTTGCTTTTGACTTATCTCTTTGTTCCACACTACCATCCACTTTTATTTTCATTTTCTTGTTCCATCCTCAAGTGTTTCCTGTCCGTTAATATCAGGCTATGGTTTAGTTTAACAAAAGATAATTCTAATTTGGCCACAAGCTGTTAGTTTGAGAACATATCTGATTTGACCGCAAACTTTTAGTTTGAGAATATATCTAGTATGGTAAGGTGATTGTTGGACACTTAGAAGTAGAATAAAAACGATTTAGATTATGAGATTAAATTGTGGAGTGTAAATGAATGAGTGGTCGATGTTGTATTATGAAAAATACTTAATTAAGACCTAGAACATGAACCATTCAGATTTCGAGATTTTATGGTGGGGTGTCAAATGAGCAGTTGAGTGAGAAATTGAAGTGCTTACGTCAATTATTAAGTAATTATTTAAAACTTTTCGACGTACTTTCTAAACAGTATATAAGTGACCCTGTATAAGTGAATCATGATCGATAGTGCATGTTTGTGTGACTGTGAAACACCCTGTAGAGAGGAGCAATAAAGAAAAGTTCCTATAAAGCACATACAAATAGTTACCAAATTGTCAAACTTCAAAATCTTACGCCTAACTAAATGGAGGAGCAGCTGCTCGACCCAGCCACCCGCAGCACCACCGAGTTGAGCAATAAACAGCTTATGTACGAAGGTGAGAACGAAGACTATGCCCCGGTGAGGAGCTTTGGTTCGTTGCGGCGTATGTTTTGGATAGAGACGGTGAAGCTGTGGCAAATAGGCGGTTCTGCAGTTATCAATCTCATGTGCATGTATGGGGCTAACTCAGTTATCGTGCTCTTTGCCGGTCATGTCGGAACTATTGAGCTCTCCGCCATCTCCATTTCTCTCTCTGTCATATCCACATTCACTTATGGATTCATGGTACTTAATTAATCTTCTTCCCCTTAATTCTTCCTGACTTAAAATAAGCATAGTATGCTAGTAGACCGTTCATCATAACTATTGTTCTAAAGGTAAATTTTGTTGAAACATATTATACACGTCAAAATAATAGTATACCACATATGTTTGATATATGTGAACAAACATATATGTTATGTTGTCAGATTATTAGTGAATACGAAATCTTATTTGTTCGTTGTGAAATGATTTGCTAGCTTGGGATGGGGAGTGCTCTAGAGACCCTGTGTGGACAAGCATTTGGTGCTGGACAAATTCACATGCTTGGGATCTACATGCAACGATCATGTATAATTCTATTCGTAACCGCCTTCTTACTCTTGCCGATTTACATCTTCGCCACACCGATTCTAAAGTGGCTAGGCCAAGAAGACGACATAGCGAATGAAGCCGGAAAATTTACACTCCAAATAATCCCCCAATTGTTCTCACTTGCCATAAATTTCCCAGCTGAAAAGTTCCTCCAGGCTCAGAGGAATGGATTGCAGTGTTGGCCCTGGTCATACACATTGGAATGCTAACGCTCTTCATGTATGTGTTTGATTGGGGCACATTGGGGGCAGCTGTGTCATTTAACCTCACAAGATGGGGGATTTCAATTGCACAAGCTGTGTATATTATGGGTTGGTGCGAGGGTTGGACTGGATTTTCATGGCTGGCATTCAATGAGATTTGGGCATTTGTGAGACTTTCTCTTGCCTCTGCAGTCATGCTCTGCCTAGAAATTTGGTACATGATGAGTATGCTCATTCTCACGGGCGGTCTTTCTGATGCAGTTATAGCCGTTGGTTCTCTTTCAATTTGGTAACTAACTACACTTTTTTCCTTTTTCAAATAATTAACTTTACCCTCTTTGTTTTGTTCTGTTCTGTTCAACAAAAAAATAAAAAAATAAAAAATAAAAATAAAAATAAAAATCTTTACCCTTTTTGTGACTTATGACGGGAATGTCACTTTGACAATATTTTAAGTCAATAAGGTAATGTCATTTAAAATCATTTAGATACATGAAAATGCGTTATTGGTTTAGGATATCACTACAGTAATGTATCTGGTGTTTTCCTCTTTACATGTTACATGAGCTTTTGATTTCTAATAGCATTTTTTTTTTCTTCCACTTTTGGGTTTTTTTTAGCATGAACGTCAATGGGTGGGAAACAATGTTGTTCGTTGGAATAAATGCTGCAATAAGGTAAAACATTGGACTAGTAGTTCTTTGGTATTTACCCTGCAATTCTCTCTAATTATTTTGGATTATTTATAACAACTTTCTTTACTTATATAGTGTTCGTGTCTCCAATGAGCTTGGATTAAGACGTCCTAGAGCAGCCAAATATGCTGTTTATGTGACAATATCTCAATCTCTCTTGCTTGGGCTTCTTTTCATGATTATTATTTTAATAACCAAAGACGATTTTGCCGTAATTTTCACAAGTGACAAGGAGCTGCAACAAGCGGTTGCTAAGCTTGCATACCTTCTTGGTATAACTATGGTGCTCAACAGTGTCCAACCAGTAATATCAGGTATCTATTTGACAAGTCACTATGTATTATGCATCTTATACGTAATATATATAACAAAGAACAAACGTTATGTGTGCAAAATTTATAGTGTGTGATTGCGCAAGCATGATATGATGCCATGTTTTGATCTTGCTCTTGAAGGTGTTGCAATTGGAGGTGGATGGCAGGCAACGGTTGCTTATATAAACTTGGGTTGTTACTACATTTTTGGACTTCCTCTTGGATACGTTCTTTGCCATGTTGCAAATTTAGGAGTCACGGTAAATTTAATATTATTTATTTTCTTTCAATGTTGCCAAGTTAATTTGGCAACTCCGACACCAACTACTTGATGAGTTATGTGATTGATGTTTTAGGGACTTTGGGGGGGCATGATATGTGGAACTGCTCTCCAAACCATACTTCTGCTAATTATACTTTACAAAACAAACTGGAACAAAGAGGTAATTAATCAATACTTATATTTCAAATCTCTTCAACTTTGGCAACTTCATATCATGGGCTGTATTTCAAATTGCAGGTGGAGCAAGCAACAAATCGTGTCCGGAACTGGGGAGGGCAAGACATCAAAACTGCCAACGGAGCTGAAAGTACTTGAAGTTCCCTTTTCTTTTTAAGGGGTAGATTAAATTATTTGCTCCATTTAATGATGACACTGTTTTGGTGAGGACTGAGGAGAAAACAAGTGGAGGAAGGCTGAGCCGGTGGTAAGAATGGGAGGTGATTTCTGCCAGCGGCGGGGTGTTGGATGCAGGAGGTGGGTGTTTGTCGGGGTTGCATGGGCGGGGGAGCTTGGATGGCTGTTGTGTGTGTCTGTGTGTGTTTGTTTTGTTTATATTATCCTACCTACTTTGAGATCTAAGCATGCCCTTAATTTGTAAAAATGTGACATAGAAGTCACATTAATAAATCTAACGATTAAGTTAATAACAACACTTCATTGCCAGTGACAATCAAGCACTGACAAACTTCTTTATAACTAATAATTAGCACGAACCATAAATGATAAAAACGGTATTGTCACCTCAATAATAAGTTATCATTCACTTCCCTTTTGCAATTCTTAACGACTTTTTTGAAATGTTAATAACAGTTCACGAATTATTCACTAAATTTTAGGGCTCATCACCTATAAACCCTACAGCTTTTCATTTATAATACATCGTCCTATAACCGCTTAATTACTTTTTATCCTAATTAGGACCGTTAAGTTAGACTTGTTCAATTGATCAACCACCAGCACCAGGATCTTAAACGATTCCTCTACCGTTATTTAGGTCAACCACCTCAAGATATTTCCTTTCCTAACTCACCACTTTGTTACGATACCCTCTATTTTTTTAGTTAAATTGAAAGGTTTTCAAAATCTAAACCTCACCTACTCATTCCCTCTGAATCTAAGTAGTCAACTTCAATTGCTTTCATTTTATTCTCAGAATTTTCTTTTCCTCTAATATTATATTACATAAGCCACTTAGCACTACGTGTAATACAGTTAATAGCGGAAATAAACAAATCACAAAGACAATTAACCACTAACCTTGTGAAACCATTGCGGCAGAAAAACTAGAGTTCTTCTACACTCAACACTACTGTATGCAATTAACAAACAATGGAGCTTGTTCTCTCTGTTTTGCGTAATTGGTGTGAATGCAGGGACCTCTATTATATATCCTTAGTGGTGGTATTGATTAGGTTACTTCCCATCTTGTAATCTTAATCAAATTGTATAAACAAATATCCTTTTCACCACAAACCAAAGTTATCATATCAGAATAGTTAAACCTATTGATACTAAGATTACTTCCAACTTTATTTTCGATCAAATACATTCCCTAATAGCTTTACAAGTCTAGTCTATCCCAATCTATTATGACTTCAATCCTTTAAGCACTTGATAAACTACGTGTGCAGCTCTAATTAGTTTACACTACAGTCTAGTAGTATTCCTCTTCACTTGAAGTGATAGGTATTGGGTTCGATTCTCGCCAAAGGTGAATTTGAACCACATTATTGCAAGCACATTGTGAGGCTTAACCCAATCCCCCACCACTTAGAGTAGATACTATCGTTTGTTCCAAAAAATAAATTATATTACGTAAAAGTATTGTACGTTGCACCTTGTTAACGCTAAAAATTGATTAGGGTTAACTTAGAGGATGCATAAATGATACAATGGGGTGAACGATAAGGAGTACAGAGGATTATAATATAAGCTTGAAGATATATATATATATATATATATATATATATATATATATATATAGTGGCTCACCCATAATTGGGGTATGTTCACGATAGTTTTAGAGGTATGTAATCACCAGAACTTGCTTGTTCTAATTCCACATATATGTTCGCATATCTATATACAAACTTTGGTTATAAGTTATAATGATCAGGTTTCTATCAAATGTTGCTAGGAATAATGACTCTTTATTGACATTATTAGATTGTATCAAATGTTGCTGCTTGCAATCGGATTTGGTCATATTTGGGAATTTTGCTCTAGTTGTTTCTTCTTTTTTGTTCAGTTTCTGCTTAGTGAAGATATGTCTGTTTATGCTGATTATTTGTGTAGTCTATTTTGAGGGATTTTCATCATTGAGTGACTTTGATCTCTACTATTACAGTGAGTGAGAAATGAAAGTTAAGCTGCTGCAGTGCTTAAAAAGCAGAGATGAAAATCTGAGAATATGGTTGTATTTGTTTATTTCAATTCTCTTTGTAAAAAATTGAGATATCATATGGTTGTAAATGATTGAATAGTGATATTACTTTGGTAATTTGGAATAAAAAAAGTTCCTTGATTTAGTAAGTGTTTCTGAAATGATATGTGATTGTACAATGATTCCATAACTCCCTATAGATGTTTCCTAAATACTGCCAAATGCTATGGATAGTACAAGAATGCAATAAGAGCTACGACAACATTTGAAAAATGCTATGAAAAGTTTACAAAAGCATTTTGCAATTGCTATAGTAAATTTTGTCATAGCATTTTTTAAATGCTATAAAGTGGGATTATAACATTTTAAAAATCCACTTTATAGCATTTAAAAAATGCTACAGATGTTAGTTTATAGCATTTAATAAATACTATAAAAAAAACATTTCATAGCATTTTTTTATAACAATTGAACAATGCTACAGAGAGTTTTATTCTTTCTACAGCATGGCCTAATATAGCATTAGAGAAAATGCTTTGCAACACTTTCTATAACATTTCTGGGCTGCTATAGAAAGTGAGTAATCCCTCTGTGTGTGACTTTTTATTAACACCCTGAAGAGCGGAACGATAAAGAGAAGCATTGGTAACTAGAAATTGTTAGAATGTCAATGTAATTAGATAGGAAGGAGTTATATGATTGATTTGTATTTGTTACT
Organism: Pyrus communis; assembly: GCF_963583255.1. Classification (NCBI taxonomy): domain Eukaryota; kingdom Viridiplantae; phylum Streptophyta; class Magnoliopsida; order Rosales; family Rosaceae; genus Pyrus; species Pyrus communis. The sequence goes on from NC_084818.1 coordinate 2,127,887, forward strand.
TTGTTGTATTTCTAGATTGTAGGTCTTCTTGTTGTACAAGGAAAGCTATTTATATTTTACATTCTGTCGATGAAAGATTTATTCTGACCAAATATGTTATTTACAGAACGTACATTTACAAACTAAGGTACCAAATCTCTCAAACTCAAATCTCAAACCTAATTAACAAATGGAGGAGCCGCTGCTTCACACAGCTGCTGCCGGCGCCGATGAGTTGAGCAATAAACCTCCTCTTTATGAAGGCGGGAACGAAGACTATGCACCGGTGAGGAGCTTTGATGCGTTCCAGCGTATGTTTTGGATAGAGACGGTAAAGCTGTGGCAAATAGGCGTTTCGTCAGTGATCACTATCATCTGTATGTATGGGACTAACGCAGTCATCCTGCTCTTTGCCGGTCATCTCGGAACTATCCAGATCTCCGCCATCTCGATTTCTCTGGCTGTCATTTCCACATTCACTGATGGATTGATGGTACTTAATCTCCTTCCCCTGTAATTCCCTTCTCTCAAACACGCGATATTTGACATATTATGTTGTTAGACTGTTCGTTAGAACTTGTGATAATAATTAGGTAGCTTTTGTTGAAAACATGGTACAAAAAACGTTGACGTATTTGAAACTTCCCAATGACTAAAATCTAACAATGAAAATAGTACTATGTCGTATACATGTGATTTTATTGAAAATAGTACTATACCATGTATGTTATATTGTTAAATTATCAATGTATCGAATACAAAAAACTTATTTGTCTGAAATGAAATTTTAGCTTGGGATGGGGAGTGCCCTGGAGACCTTGTGCGGGCAGGCGTTTGGCGCTGGACAAGTTCATATGCTTGGGATCTACCTGCAACGATCATGGATAATTCTATTTGTAACCACCCTCTTCCTTTTGCCGATTTACATCTTCGCCGTGCCGATTTTAAAGTGGCTAGGCCAAGAAGACGACATAGCGAACCTAGCCGGAAAATTCACACTCCAAATAATCCCCCAAATATTCTCACTTGCCATATATTTCCCAGCTCAGAAGTTCCTCCAAGCTCAGAGAAAAGTAAAGGTGCTGGCATGGATTGCATTTTTAGGTCTGGTCATACACATTGGAATGCTAGGGCTCTTCATGTATGAGTTTGATTGGGGCACATTGGGCGCAGCTGTGTCATTTAACATCACAAGATGGGGGATTGCAATTGCTCAAGTTGTGTATATTATGGGTTGGTGCAAAGAGGGTTGGACTGGATTTTCATGGCTCGCTTTCAAGGACATTTGGGAATTTGTAAGACTTTCTCTTGCCTCTGCAGTCATGCTCTGCCTTGAGGTTTGGTACATGATGAGTATACTCATTCTCACCGGCAGTCTTTCTAACGCTGTTATAGCCGTTGGTTCTCTTTCTATTTGGTAATTAATATTTTAAATTTTTTAGTTAACTACCTATACTCTTTTCATAAATAGATGTTACTTAACTGCACGGGGTAATAACGCATATTGCTGTGTATGAAAGTTAAAACACATGACAATACACATATCTAGTGCCGGTAAGTTCTCTTTTAATGGTACATGATAGCTTTTGATTTCTAATAGCATTCTTTCTTTTTTGGGTCTCCACAGCATGAACATAAACGGGTGGGAAGCAATGTTGTTCGTTGGAATAAATATTTCAATAAGGCACGTAATACATTAGACTATTAGTTTTCTGATATTTATGTTGCACTTGTCATTGATTATTTAGAATGTCTATAATAACTTTATTTTCTTATGCAGTATTCGTGTCTCTAATGAACTCGGGTTAGGACATCCCAGAGCAACAAAATACTCTATCTATGTGACAGTATTTCAATCTTTCTTGATCGGAATTCTTTTCATGATTATTATCTTAATGACTAGAGATGATTTCGCTGTGCTTTTCACAAGTGACCAGGAGTTGCAACAAGCGGTTGCTAAGTTGGCATACCTTCTCGGTATAACTATGGTGCTCAACAGTGTCCAACTAGTAATATCAGGTATCTCGTTATGCATGTTATATATACTATATAATAACCAAAATGGATCATCATGCACATAAAATCTATGATATATGTGTTGCATGTGCGCATGCCAGCATATTTTGATGCATTTGTTGACTTGCTTGTTCTTGAAGGTGTTGCAATTGGAGGTGGATGGCAGACAATGGTTGCCTATCTAAACTTGGGTTGTTACTACATTTTTGGAATTCCTCTTGGATACCTTCTTTGCCATGTTGCAAAATGGGGAGTCATGGTAAATAAATATTATTTTTCTTCTTTCAATGATGCCTAAGATAATTTGACAACTCCCACACCAAGTACTTGATGAGTTATTTGATTAATATTGTAGGGACTTTGGGGAGGCATGATATGTGGAACTGCTCTCCAAACCATACTTCTGCTAATTGTATTTTACAAAACTAACTGGAACAAAGTGGTAATTAATCAATACTTTATTTCAAATCGCTTCAACTTTGGTTTCTGCATTGCATTGTATATCCTGAAGTTCCTTATTGATTGGAATCGTAATTAAATTGCAGGTGGAGCAAGCAAAAAATCGCGTCCATAAGTGGGGTGGGCAAGACATCAAAACCGAGAGTGGAGCTGAACGTATATGATTTTCATCTTTTTTAGTTGGGGTATATACTCCGTTTATTTTTCAAGTTAATGAAGGATTAGACAAGATTAATTCATCCGTGCTCGTTGTAGGGAGCTGGAACAGCCACAACGCTAAATTCCGATGGTGAAGGGAATTTCACACTCCGGAAAACCCCCCAAGTCCATCCCCTTGTTTCCGTTCAATGTTTGAAACTTGTTGCTAGATCAATGAAGTTTTGAACACAAAAATACTAGTTTGAGATTTCATGAATCCAGGATTCATCAGCATGCCTTCAAATTGAAAAGGTGTTGACACACTAAAATAAAAAATAAAAAATCCCTACCTCAAAATGAAAAATGAATTGTTAATTTATCAATGCTCTAAAATAGTCACTTATACTCATAAGTAATGTAAAATAGTAAACCGTGTAATCATGTATGATTACTATTTCGGAGTGCCAGACAAAACTATGATTACTATTTTGGTGTGCTAAACAAATCCATAAAAGAAAGGGAAAAATCTTCATTACAAAGACAAATACCCCGATGGATTGTTTTTTTGTTTTGTTTTGTTTTGTTTTTTTTTTTTTTTTTTGTGGTCAATAAATACCCCCAATGGATTATATCAATAAGAGAAAAATGTAGTAATGATCATTCAAACACTCGGAGCCAAAAATAGACAGGTACTTTGTGCAGTAGGATAGTGATGCTCGCAGCGGTAAATTTATTTTATGTAAATTGCTTTTGTGACTTGATTGGCCATCTCCCCATCTTATTTTGTTTTATCTTTGTTGCTTTGGCTTTGTGGAAGTGGGCGTAGTCATATTAGCTTGGATGGATGCGTTCTCTTATACTCAGTAAAAACCGTTTTATACAACTTAAATTAGTTTAATGTAGAATATCGTTTATAAAAAATATTAGTTAAATAAAATCATAGATATTAAAACAAAAATCACGTGAGAGAATAACGCCACAAATACAAATATAACTTGTTGGAGCTAGGCATCAGTAGTAGTAACCCTTTTGAATCTCTCAATGGAAACACCATTGCTGAAAATCAATGCAGAGGCGGCAGCAGCTGCTGATTATGCTCCAGTGAGGAGCTTTGGGGAGGCCATGGAGGTCTCTAGGAAAGAGGCTGTGGAGAATTGCAGCTCCGGTGGCCTGCACTTCTCTTTTTCAATACCTGATTCAGTCCATAACCACCGTCTTCGTCGGTCATCTCGGAGATGTCGAGCTCACTGCTGTCTCTCTCTCCCTCAGTGTCATTTTCATCATCCCCTTTGGTTTCCTGGTAAGCACAGTACACACAATTAACCTTTTACTGTCAGTTTGGTGTCGGTCTGGTTATATTTTCAATTATAATTTTGTAACCGGTTTTATTGCTGCTTATTTACGTTGTTGCTGTATTAGCTTTCTCTCTGGAATTTAGTAATGGTGTAAGATTTCTACTTCTACTCATACGCCATTTTACTCTTAAGTACTTTTTGTTGTATTAGTGGCCAAGTGGACATGATGATGTTTGTTGAAAAGAAAAAAAAGGTGGACAACATCATTGTGTCTTCCTTGGTTTGGGAAGGAAAACAGGGAATTGTTTTTTGTCTTGACCCATGGGAAAAGTCACGGATGGCTTTGGGGTTTTAATTAAAGGATAGCAATTATCCTCATTGTTTAAGGGAGAGAGTGAGAGCTGAAAAACAGAGGGCAGAGAAGAAGAAGAAATCTGGAGCAGCAACCCCATTTCGAAGAGAAGAAGGTGCTCTTCTCTTTGGTTAGTAATCATCCATCAAAGTAATTGTAATAGCTTTGAGCTTTGTATAGAGAAGAAATTAATCACTATATTTTCTTCTCTATTTGTTTCTTTGGTGTGTGAGACCTTTTGGGTGTATTGGGGTTAAGGGTTGTGAGATTGCCAACACTTTGTAAACTCCCATTTGGTTGATAGTGGATTATTGGGTGAGCTCCTACTGCTCCGAGGACGTACTCCAGTTACACAGACTGTTGAGGAACCTCGTTAAAAATCTTGGTGTCTTTTATATTTTGTTCTTGCATTTTATTTGATATATTTCCTGTGGGTTAGCTTGAGTTGGTTCCAAAAATTGATTTGGTGCTATCCTAGCACAACAATTGGTATCAGAGCACTGGTTGCTCTTGGGTACTGTCTAGTTGCCAAAGATGTCAGACGGGCAAGATGAGAATCCTTTTGGAAGCAGCTCCGGGTTTGCAAGAACTACGGTGCAAAATGCAAAGTTCGAAGTGGAAAAGTTTGATGGCACAAACAACTTCGGGATGTGGCAATGTGAGGTTAAAGATGTGTTGGCTCAACAAGATCTTCTTGCCGCCTTGGGAGAGAAGCCTGAAGCTATGTCGAAACTGGAATGGGGGAAATTAAATTTGTGGGCTTGCTCTTCAATTCGGTTGTGCCTTGCAAAAACTCAGAAGTATTTTGTGATGCGGGAGACTTTGGCAAGTGTGTTGTGGCAAAAATTGGAAGACAAGTATATGACGAAGAGTGCAGAGAACCGGCTACACTTGAAGAAAAAACTCTACCGCTTCCAATACAAAGAAGGTACAAAAATGATTAGACACCTTGATGCTTTTAATAAGTTGATTGCCGACTTGTTAAATTTAGATGAGGATATTAAGGATGAAGATAAGGCCTTAATATTGTTGAATTCCTTGCCGGACTCTTATGAGCATTTTGTTACCACTATTATGCATGGTAAAGAAACTATGAAATTTGAAGATGTGTCAAATGCCTTGATGAATTATGAAATGAGGCATAGAGATAAAAATCATGATAGTACCTCTGAAGCTTTATTTGTTAGAGGTAGATCATCGGAGAGGAGATCCTCTTCTAGCAGGAAAAAATCACAGTCTCGACCTAGAGGAAACTCTAAAGGTAGAAAACCTTTGGAAAGGGATGAATGTGTCTTTTGTCGTAATAAGGGCCATTGGAAGAAAGATTGTCTTAGATTGAAGACCAAAGGCAAAGAAAGTTCTGAAGCTAATGTTGCTGAGGTTGAAACAGATTTTTCTGATTTTGCTTTAGCCACTTCCTCATCATTTGATTGTGCTACTAAGTGGGTGTTGGATACGGGTTGTACTCATCATATGACTCCTCACAAGGATTGGTTTTCAAGCTTGAAAGAGTTTGATGGCGGTGTTGTGTTCATGGGAGATGACAATCCTTGCACAACAAAAGGGATTGGTACAGTTCGTTTGAAGTTGCATGATGGCATGGTTAAAGAGTTGACAGGTGTTCGGTATGTACCGAATTTGAAGAAAAATCTTATTTCTTTGGGAACTTTGGAAGCCAAGGGCTTCAGGTTTCATTCAGATGGGCATACATTGAAGGTGACTTATGGTGCACTTGTTGTGATGAAAGCTCCTCGATGTGGCCATTTGTATTTATTGCAAGGAAGCACTGTGACAGGTGAAGCATCTGTAGTCTTAGAAAATATGGGCACATCCGATTCTGATACTACTAGACTGTGGCATATGAGATTAGGCCATGCCGGTGAGAAAGCTCTACAAGGGCTTGTGAAACAAGGTCTTCTAAAAGATGCCACGACTTGTAAGCTTGATTTCTGTGAGCATTGTGTCTTGGGGAAGCAAACTAGAATGAAGTTTGGTACTGCTGTACATCAGACGAAGGGCATTCTTGATTATGTGCATTCGGATGTTTGGGGTCCTACAAAGACTCCATCTTTGAGTGGTAGACATTGGTTCGTGACCTTTGTTGATGATTATTCAAGAAGGTCTTGGGTCTACACTATGAAGCACAAGAGTGAGGTGTTGAGCATTTTCTTGGATTGGAAGAAAATGGTTGAGAACCAGACTGGGAGAAAGATTAAGATTTTGAGATCGGATAATGGTGGTGAATACACATCCGACCCTTTCTTTAAAGTTTGCAAAGAGGAAGGGATTGTGAGACATTTTAGTGTCCGTGAAACTCCACAACAAAATGGAGTTGCAGAAAGATTGAATCGAACCTTGCTTGAGAAGGTTAGATGCATGTTGTCTCAGTCGGGTTTGAGCAAGTCGTTTTGGGCAGAGGCAGTTACTTATGCATGTCACATCATCAACCGATTACCCTCAGCTGCTGTTCAGGGTAAGACGCCAATGGAGGTATGGACTGGAAAACCTTCTAATGATTATAATTATATTCGTATTTTTGGTTCACCTGCTTATTTTCATGTAACTGAAAATAAACTTGATCCTAGAGCAAAAAAGGCTATCTTTCTTGGTTTTAGTAGTGGTGTCAAAGGTTACAGGTTATGGTGCCCGGAGATGAAGAAACTTGTAATCAGCAGAGATGTGACATTTGATGAAGAAAATATGTTCAGAGACTCTGAAAAGAATGTGAAAGATGTCCAACAGGTGGAGCTTGAGAAAGTTGCCTCTAGTACTTCAAATCCTATTTCCACTGATGTCGAAGCCACTACAAGTGAAGAAGTGGGAGACCATGAGGATGTTGAAGAAGTTGAACTTGAAGATTCTATTCAAGTTGAAGAGCAAGTTTCACCTCAAGAGTCTATTGCCAAGAACAGAGGAAAAAGACAAATTACCAAGCCAGCTCGGTATAGTGACTATGTTGCTTTTGCTCTTCCTATTATCACTGATGAGATTCCATCCAATTTTGAGGAAGCCATTGAGAGTGAAGAAAAGGAGAAGTGGTGCAATGTCATGGGCGACGAGATGAATTCTCTCATGAAAAACAAGACTTGGGAGTTAGCTAAATTGCCTAAGGGTAAAAAAGCTATTGGTTGCAAATGGGTGTATGCCAAGAAGGAAGATGTTGCTGAGAAAAGCAATGTCAGATTCAAAGCAAGATTAGTTGCTAAAGGGTATGCACAAAAGGAGGGCATTGACTACAATGAAATCTTTTCTCCAGTTGTGAAGCACTCCTCAATTCGCATTATATTAGCTCTTGTTGCACAATATGATCTTGAACTTGTGCAACTTGATGTGAAGACGGCTTTCCTACATGGTGATTTGAATGAAGAGATCTATATGTGTCAACCGGATGGGTATAAAGTGAAAGGGAAAGAGAATTTGTTTTGCAAGTTGAAGAAATCACTTTATGGCTTGAAGCAATCTCCAAGACAATGGTATTTGAGGTTTGATAAATTTATGAGAGGCCAAAATTATTCTAGAAGTCAATATGATCATTGTGTGTACTTCAAGAAGTTGCAAGATGGGTCTTTCATTTATTTGTTGATATATGTTGATGATATGTTGATTGCCTCAAATAATGTCGAAGAGATTGATAAATTGAAGAATCAAATGAAGAATGAGTTCGAGATGAAGGATCTTGGTGAAGCAAAGAAGATCCTTGGCATGGAGATCACTAGAGACAGAGAGAAATGTTTGGTATGCTTGAATCAAAGACAATACCTTGAGAAGTTGATTTGGAAGTTTGGAGTTCATGATTCAACCAAACCGGTTAGTACCCCTTTGGCTCCTCATTTTAAATTAAGTTATCTACAGTGTCCTAAAACTGATAAAGAGAAGCTGCAAATGAAAGATATACCATATGCAAATTTGGTTGGTAGTTTGATGTATGCAATGGTATGCTCTAGACCGGATATTGCTCATGCAGTTGGCATGGTGAGTCGATATATGCATAATCCTGGTAAAGAGCATTGGAATGCAGCTAAATGGATATTGAGGTATCTCCATGGTACTCGAGATGTTGGTTTATGTTTTGAGAGAGATGACTCTGGTATTGGTCATTTTGCAGCTGGTTATGTTGATTCAGATTATGCAGGTGATCTGGATGGAAGGAAGTCTACTACAGGCTATGTGTTTACTATGGCTAAAGGGCCAGTTTGTTGGAGGTCCATTTTGCAGTCGTCTGTTGCCTTGTCTACTACAGAGGCTGAATATATGGCAGTTGCTGAAGCTATAAAGGAGGCCATTTGGATACATGGGCTGATTAGAGATTTGGGGGTTGATCAGAAGCAGGTGGAGGTGCATTGTGATAGTCAGAGTGCCATTTATTTGGCTAAGTATCAGGTTCATCATGCGAGGACCAAGCACATAGATGTGCGTTATCACTTTGTTCGTGAAGTTGTTGGTGAAGGAGAAATCATTCTCCAGAAGATTCCAACTAAAGACAACCCCGCTGATATGTTGACTAAGGTTGTTGGTGTAGCCAAGTTTGTTCATTGCTTGAACTTGGCTCACATTTTGCCTATATAAAGAAGGCGTTGAGCAGTAGGAGTTTTGGAGAATTGGCTCGGCATGAGTTGTTCTCTTGCTAGTGTTTGGGAGTGATTTTTTGTGTCAATTGTGTTGGTTGGCTTATCATGGCGTTTTCGGAACTTGGCCAAGGTGGAGATTGTTGTATTAGTGGCCAAGTGGACATGATGATGTTTGTTGAAAAGAAAAAAAAGGTGGACAACATCATTGTGTCTTCCTTGGTTTGGGGAGGAAAACAGGGAATTGTTTTTTGTCTTGACCCATGGGAAAAGCCACGGATGGCTTGGGGGTTTTAATTAAAGGATAGCAATTATCCTCATTGTTTAAGGGAGAGAGTGAGAGCTGAAAAACAGAGGGCAGAGAAGAAGAAGAAATCTGGAGCAGCAACCCCATTTCGAAGAGAAGAAGGTGGTCTTCTCTTTGGTTAGTAATCATCCATCAAAGTAATTGTAATAGCTTTGAGCTTTGTATAGAGAAGAAATTAATCACTATATTTTCTTCTCTATTTGTTTCTTTGGTGTGTGAGAGCTTTTGGGTGTATTGGGGTTAAGGGTTGTGAGATTGCCAACACTTTGTAAACTCCCATTTAGTTGATAGTGGATTATTGGGTGAGCTCCTACTGCTCCGAGGACGTACTCCAGTTACACTGACTGTTGAGGAACCTCGTTAAAATCTTGGTGTCTTTTATATTTTGTTCTTGCATTTTATTTGATATATTTCCTGTGGGTTAGCTTGAGTTGGTTCCAAAAATTGATTTGGTGCTATCCTAGCACAACACTTTTAGTGGTAACACCACAAAATGTTTATTAAAAATTCTAATGGTTTTCAAGTGCTTCCTAAAAACACACCTCCAGGGAACGCTTCTATGATTCATTAACACTTACGTCACCCGAAGCGTTTGATAGTCAGAAAGCAACCCCATATTCTAATAATTATTGTACATATTATGTATGTAGCAAGGTATGTCAACTGCATTGGGAACCCTTGGAGCAGGCCAACTAGGGAAGCTAGGAATCTATATGCAGTTCTCATGGATTATGTTATTCATCATCTGCATCATCCTTTTGCAGTTTTTTTTTTTTTTTTTTTTTTTTTTTGGCCTCTCCGATCCTAAAATTTTTAGGCCAAGAACATGGCATAGCGAATCTTTCTGAAGTATACAGCCTAAAGACAATCCCTCAAATGTTTTCCTATGCTATCAATTTGCCCACTAAGAGGTTCCTCCAGGCTCAGAGCAAGGTTCTCGTGATCACGCTGATCGCATTCGTGGCTCTGGTCATACAAACCTGGCTACTTTATCTCTTCATCAATGTCTTTGGCTGGGGAGCAACTGGTGCAGCTGTAGCTTGTGACATCACAAACTGGGGAGTTGCAATTGGTTAAGTTGGTTATGTTATGGTCTGCTAAAAAGAGGAGTGGACTGGATTTTCATTGTTGGCGTTTCGTGAGATTTGGGATTTTGCTAAGCCGTCGCTTCTTGTATGATGGTTTGCCTAGGTTTGTGGTATTCGATGAGTATAAGCCTTCTCGCCGGTCTGCTTCCAAATGCAGTCATTGATGTTGGTTCCTTTTCTATATGGTAAGATTATTACAATTTCCAAGATTTCAAAAGACGCTAGACGCTAGTTGGGCGGCGGGCTAGGGTCTAGTGTCTAGACGCCGAGGTGGACTAGGCAGATTTAAGTAAATCTATTTTATTTCATGTAAATAAGTGTCTGTTTATACTTAAAATGTATATAATTTCATGATCATCTACAAAATAAAATGACATATATATTATGAAGTATTGGAACATAATGAAAAAACATGGGGAACAAACATATAATATGTGTTCATTTAAGTATACAATAAGTCTCTTACAATTTATTGAAAAAATAAAATGCAAAATGAAAATTATTTATTTTCGGTCTAAGTGAGTCGCAACCTAGGTTGGTGCCTAGCGGTTTGGGTGGGCTAGGCGGGTACCCAAGCAGTCTAGGTGGGCGCCTCAGCAGGTCTAGGCACCCTTTCTTAATTTCCAAATGCCTAGGCATTAATCGGAGCGATGACCAGCAGCCTAGCGCTTAAGCGGGGATTTTTAGAACAGTGACAATGTCTACTAACGTGCGGATAGAATCCCTTGTAAACGACTTAAACAAGTGACAAGAGGTGCTCATTGCTTCATTTTTCTTTTCTTTCGGCATGAATTTTTGGAATTGGGAAATTATGTTGTTGCTTGGAATAAATGCTGCTATAAGGTAAATCCATGCTGCTATGTTATTTGTCAAGTAATGTGTTTTCCATTTTTTCAGGTGTTTCTAATTAGTATCACATTGTTAATGATCTACCATCTGCACATAGCACACGAGTCTCGAACGAAATTGGGATGGGGCGCCCGAGAGCAGCCAAATACTCCGTCTGTGTTGCAGTCTTGCAAGCTCTCATCGTCGGGGTTTTAGCCATGGTTGCTATCTTCATAAGCAGAGACTACAGTGCCATGATTTTCACCAGCAGTGGACAGATGCAGCTCGCCGTTGCTCGTTTAGCATACCTTCTTGGTGTAACCATGCTTCTTACCAGTGCTACACAAGTCTTAACAGGTATAATCACTTCAACCAGTTTTAACCTTCCAATGAGTCTCCCTAATTAGCTAATTAGTCTCCTTAATTAACTTAATTTGCAGCCCTAATTGGTTATCATTTTTTTTTTGTAGGAGTTGCAATTAGAGGTGGATGGCGAGTGATGGTGGCTTATATAAATTTTGGTAGTTATTATTTGGTTGGGCTCCCGTTAGCCATCTTTCTAGGCTTCAAAGCAAATCTTGGAGCTGTGGTAATAAGCAATCCTACCCTTACTTAATAAGTTTCATTTCAGTCTAATTAATTACTCTTTGGTTTTTAATCTAATTTTATGTGCTGCATAGGGACTTTGGGGTGGGATGATGAGTGGAAATGCTCTTCAGATCTTCTTCTTGCTGATTCTGACTTGTAGAATTAACTGGGACAGAGAAGTACTCATCAGTATATAGCGATATTCTATCATACTCCAATTTATCTAGAAGGGATACAAACTCAGATGGAATGAGACTAACACACTACCCTAACCGACTAAACTATTTCAAATTCTTAACTGAATTTCTTATTTATAATGCAGGTGGAGCAAACAACAAAGCGCATAAAGAAGTGGGGAAACCAAGAAATAAAAATTGACAAGATATATAAAAATATATCATGAAATTAGCATAGATCTTTGATGCATATTGCTGCATAAAATAAAAGAAAACTCGTGCTTTTGTATCTCTTTTGTATCTGTATATTTAGGGTATGTGCCAATGTTTAATGTACTTCTTCAACATTCAATTCTTATTATGGTCGAAGTTGAGGCGTTCTGCCTTCAGTCGATCATCTAGTCCGACCAAAAAGATCAAAAAGGTCACGATGAGACGGCCAACAGGTTACGAGCTGAGACCTCCATCTTCATTTCTGAGAGGCCAATCCTTTTTCTAAGTTACAAATCTGTTTTTTATGCAACTTCTCCTGCTTACATTATTTCATTGACCATAACCCGTTCACCTTGAAGACCTTATGCAGTTACCAATACAACGAGAAACTATGAACTTTACTACCCCCAAGGACATTGCGTACGTTTTGATGTGTTTTTTAAGTTTTTTTGATAAGATTCTAGAGGTGATTCAACGAGCCACTACTACTCAAATTTATAACTAAATTGCATGCACAAAACAACAGGTGTGAGATCTTAAACAAATGGTTTTGATGCATTTAGTAGTGGAATCGTTCATTATATTCTTCAACACCTTTTGACCCCTAATTACAACAATACTACTGCCCGTGTAGGATTTATGACTCAAGGGTGAGAAAATAATAGACGTAGGGTCACAATTTCAGATCATATCTTTGTTAAAAACACAAACATTTGAACCTTTCACAAGATATTTAAGCACCCAAAATAACTTTCCAGGGAAACCAAAATAATAATGTCATTATTAAAATTGAGATACTGAATCAACAATAAAAATTTGAAACAAAACAAATCTTATATTGTGTAATGGATGATTTTTAAGGATTTATTTTATTGATACTTTTTATTCTTTGCAGGAAGAAGTTTATATATTACATGGTTAAATTTATTTATTCAAGAATTTGAAGTCATATGTTTGATTCCCTCGTGGGCTATTGTGTTTCGCAAAAGACGAACTTTGTTTCTTATGACTATTGGCTTTGGCAGAAGTGGTTACAACGAATTATAACATTCATTAATAAGTTGGGCCAAAAGAGTACAAGGTAGGACGTTGTATAACTAACGAGAAATGCCATGGAGGTTTTCAAAGTGAGACTCTTTATGAACTAATCATCTTACAGTGTAAAGTTAATTTAAAAAATATTATGTCAAAATATGAGATGTAGAGTGTATATAGATAGTTCTACTTTTGAGATAGTCTTTTTAGCACTTCTCATAACAATATTACTTAGCACAAAAATTTAAAACAATGTTTCTAGTGATGGTCCATGAAAGAAAGTGGTAGATTGCTAGCTGGATAAAAAATTCTCTTCAATCTATTGCGTTTCAGGTTCAAACAATTCTCCTTAAGATAAATAAATAAACAAACCCTTGGCAGTACGACATAACAGAATAGAGATTTGCCTATCGGAATCTGGAAGGCAATGGCTTTGCCAGTCTACTCTGTGATTTTATACTCTCCATGTGTTTAAAATAAAATTCATCTAATTATCTTGAGTAATAATATTGCATCATGCTTTTATCCTTGTATGTATAATTTCAAAAGTATTGTGAGGAAAACAAAATAAAATTTATGGCGCTTACGGTATATGATTCAAATTAATAAGGAATAATTAAGCATTAAGACCCATATATCCATCAGCAAATATCTTATATTTTGACACGAAGACGATATTATAAAACTGAAACTCATACAAATATAGTCGTGAAAGATGACGTCCTGAATAAGATCAAACGGAAGATCATACCACACCATCGCACCACCAACTTCGCTAAACAACAGTTAGTGTAATTGATACAAATTAATAACCAGAGGAGACGTGGATAACTAAGCACCAATGATACTACCAACCTTGTTTTTCCTTTTTCCCGGTGAAAATCTACTAAGTCGATCGAAAACTCGAAGGTAATGCTTGCAGATTCGTGTGCAAATTATAGAACCTACGTACAAGGACCATTCACAACTTGTACACAGAGTGACTGCGTTGCATTGTACTCATGCTTTTGTATCTGTATATTTTGGGCAGTGTGAGGCTTTATGTGCCAATGTTTTATGTACTTCTTCAACATTCACTTCTCATTGTGGTCAAAGTTGAGGCGTTCTAACTCCACTCCCTCATCTAGTCCGACCAAAAAGAACGAAAATGTCACGATGAGACGGCAAACAGATTCCGAGCTAAGACCTCCGTCTCCATTTCTTGAGAGCCAATCCTTTTCTTTAGGTCAACTCTATTTTTCATCCGACTTAGCTTACCTTGTTTCATTGACCCCAATTCGTTCACCTTGAAGACATTATGCGGTTACCAGTACTATGAACTTTCCCACAATAACAAAATCTTCTTGTTTGTTTCTTGACTCCCGAGTGTCTAAAATCTACTAGCACTATGCGTATTGGGCTGAATCTTGAACAAACATAGTCCAAAGAAACTATGCGGCGAACTAAAAACGGTTTAATGATCCACTGCTAATTAAATTTATAATTTAATTGCATGCACATGACAATGTAAAATCTTTTTTGTTTTTTGTTTTTGGATAACAACGCGTGTGAGATCTTCACAAAAAGGTTTCGATTCTATTGGCAGCGGAAGTGTTCATTATATTCTTCCTTTTGCCTCCTAATTATAACAAAATTACAGCCCGTGTCGGATCTGACTCTAAGGGTGAGAAAATAACAGAGGTAAGGTCACAATATCAGATCATGTCTTTGTCAAAAACAAAAGCACATGTAGATTTCACAAAGTGGGACAAATTGAGATCTTTAAGCACCCAAAATAACTTTTCAGGGAAAACAAAATAACGATGTCATTATTAAAATTGAGATATTGAAGCAACAATAAAAATTTGAAACAAAACCAATCTTATTTTAAGTAAGGGGTGATTTTGAGGGTTTTAATTTATCGATACTTTTTATTCTTTGCAGTAAGGAGTTTATAGGTTAAGCAAAGTTCTAAAAGACGTTAGGCGCTAATCGGGTGATGGACTAGAACCTAGCGCTTAGGTGGTTATGCAGGATTCTAGGCAGACCAGACAGATTTGAGTAAATTTATTATATATATTGTAATAACAAGTGCCTATTTATACTTAAAAAACTCATAATTGTATACATAAATTGCAGAATAAAATGACATATAGGTTATAAAATATTAGAACATATTGAAAACATGAGAGCAAGTATATAATGAGTATTCATCCAAGTATTCAACTAGTCTCATACATTTATTGAAAAAATAAAATGCAACATGAAAGTTTTCAATTTTCTATTTAAGTGAGAGTTAAGACCTAGACAGTGCCTAGACAGGTTGAGGCGGGCTAGGCGGCGGGCGAGGCAAACGTCTATGCGGGTCTAGGCGAACTTTCTTAATTTTCAAATGCTTAAGGGCTAATCGGGACAGTGGTCAACCACCTAGCGCCTAAGCTTAGACAGGATTTAAACCGCGCTAGGGATGAATTTTTAGAACAATGAGTTTAGTAGTCAAAGTATTTATTCATAAATTTGAAGTCAAGTGTTCGATTACCTTCTGAACTATAACTATTGTGTTTCGCCGAAAACGAATTTTATTTCTTATGACTATTGGCATTGGCAGTAATGGCTACAACAAAATCTAACATTCATTAATAAGTTGGTTTAAAAGAGTACGTTGATTGTATAACAATATTCCTTAATTTTCTGGAATAAAATCGTCCATTAATGGCTGGGAATTCTCAAGTTGCTCAGCTCAAAATTTTAAGGGTTAATTACAAAAAACTACCTCAAGTATGGGTCAAATGACACTTTCATACCTCATTTTTTAAAATTGACAATGTCATACCTCATCTTACGAATTTGTGTCAATGTTATACCTTCCGTTAGTTTGGCCGTTTATTTCTCAGTTAAATGCTGACGTGGCTTGATCCGGGACCCATTTTTATTAAAAAAATTAATAAAAAAATTATTAAAAACAAAAAAAATCATTTAATATTATTTAAATATTAAAATAATAATAAAAAAATACATAAAAAAATAAAAAACATTAGCCATCATTTTCCCTCTCCTTTCGTGCATCTCCCCCCTCTATCTTCCCCCATCATCTTCCTGCAACCCAGCAACCCAGAAAAGAAGGAGGAGAAAGAAGAAGAAGAAGAGAAAATAAAAAATAAAAAAAACCCAAACCAAACCAAACCCAGTTCATCCCCCTCCCCCCACCACAAACTCAACCCCCTGCAACCTAGAAAGGAGGAGGAAGAAGAAGGAAACACAAAAAAAAAAAAAAAAAAAAAAAAAAAAAAAAAAAGCAGCAAACCCGTCCCCTCCCACCCAACCCCACCCCCCCCCCCCCAACCTAACTCGCAGAAGAAGAAGAAGAGAGAAGGAAAAAAAAAAAAAAAAAAAAAAACCCAGTTCGTCCCTGCAGAAGAAGAAGAAGAAGAAGAGGAGGGAAGAAGAGGGAAGAAGAAGAAGAGAGAAGAAAAAAAAAAAAACCCAGTTCGTCCCCCTGCAGAAGAAGAAGAAGAAGAAGAGAGAAGAAAAAAAAAAGAAAAAAAATAAAAACAAAACAAAACCCAGGTTCGTCCCCCTGCAGGAGAAGAAGAAGAAGAAGAGGGAAGAAGAAGAAGAAAAAAAAAAAAAAAAAACCAGTTCGTCCCTCTGCAGAAGAAGAAGAAGAAGAGGGAAGAAGAGGGAAGAAGAAGAAGTGAGAAGAAGAAAAAAAAAAAAAAAAAAAAAAAAAAAAAAAAAACCCAGTTCGTCCCCCTGCAGAAGAAGAAGAAGAAGAGGGAAGAAGAGGGAAGAAAGAAGAAAACAAAAATGGGTCTTTATTATTTTAATATTTAAATAATATTAAATGATTTTTTTTGTTTTTAATAATTTTTTAATAAAAATGGGTCCCGGATCAAGCTACATCAGCATTTAACTGAGAAATAAACGGCCAAGCTAACGGAAGGTATAACATTGACACAAATTCGTAAGATGAGGTATGACATTGTCAATTTTAAAAGATGAGGTATGAAAGTGTCATTTGACCCATACTTGAAGTAATTTTTTGTAATTAACTCAAATTTTAATACAATGTTTCCAACGATGGGAGACGAAGGCAAATGGTAGATGGCTCTGTTGGATAAAAAATTATTTTCAATTCACTTCGTCTCGGGTTCAAACAATTCTCCTTCTTTAATGTAGCTTAGAGTATGTTATAATATCGTTTGTAATAAAAATAAATAGAAATACATATTATAGAGCCAGGTGTAGCTGATTCAAATTAATATGGAATGATTAAGCATTAAAACCCATATGTTCGTCAGCAAATATCTTATACTTTGATACGAAGACGATACATTAAACTGAAACTCATACAAATATAATCGTGAAAAATGACGTCCTGAATAAAAGATCAAACGGAAGTTCATTCAACACCATCACACCACACAACTTAGCTAAACAATGGTTGGCGTAACTGATTCAAATTAATAAGTTAATAACCAGTATCTGTCAGCAAATAAGCAGTGTTTTAGCAGAGGAGACGTGGACAAGTAAGCACCGATGATATTACCAACCTTGTCCCCCCTTTTTTTCTTTGAAACTCCACCAAATCGAAGACCGAAGTTAATGCTGGCATATTCTTGTGCAAATTATAAAACCAACCTACGTATACGTGGATCATTCACAACTGGTACAAAGAATAACTACGTTGCGTTGCATTGCATCATGGATTGTGATGGTATTGGTAGTCCAATTTATTTGCTACCTAACAGTCCATTCTTTGAGATGAAAACTTCAAGTCTTACGAACGATTGGTAGGTATGGGGAGTACGTAGGGGGGGTGGGCTCATGCTTTTCTTCTTCTTTTTTTCCTAATTTCGATATTGTTATAATATAAGTGAGTGATAATACATATATGGCAATAAATTTATGGTTTGCTTACTAAATTAGGTGATTGTGGTTGAGATTGGTTTGGGTTTTTATGTTTTATTATTGAAAGTGTGAATATTCGAACTTGAAATCTCTTTTAATATTGAGATCTTGAGTACCGTGAGATGAAAAATTAGTTGGTCTGAAGGTTAATTCATGATTAGTCAAAATCTAATGACGATTACCAAGAAGGAATATTGTTATGTGACATATTTAGGTCTTGAGACGTGCCTGATTAGTTTCTAGTTTTAGCTCTTTAGGCCACAATCATATTATATTGTTAGTGATGTAATTTTACTTGGGATTATTTTTTCGACCCAAATTAAAATTGACTTAGTGGAGCTAATGTCTCACAAATTATGGAAACTAATTTGAGTACTTGTCACATGCACCAATAAGAAGTTAACCACCTGTCAACGTTCCCAATGCATGACCAATTAAGATGGAGAAAAATGAACACCAGTAACTATAAGAGGTTTTTAATGTTCTAGGAACATAGACTGTTACATTAAATGTCATAATATAAGGATTGAATACTTATATTATAACACTTGACGTACTGAACAATGTTCTTATCACTTTGAAACTTTTCTCCATCAACCAAACCATAAATTAAATAGTATATGACATGGTCTGCGGAGACCTAGCCCATTGAAGCATTAGGTAGCTGATTAATTTGATTAAATTTCCATTTGTTTTACAAACGATAACATTAATAGGTTAAATTGTGGAATTTTATAATGAAGGGGGTTATTAGGCATGCCAACATAAAAAATCTGCACATAAAACTTGATTAGATAGCTTCGATAGATTATATTAGCATATGCTCACACACAAAATGTATGTGAAATTTTTTTTTTTTTTTTTTATTTTTATTTTTAAAATTGAATGAGAGAGAAGGTGGGAGTTGGGAGAGAGGGAATGAGGTGATGCTTAAATTAAAAACAGAAAATTTTTTAAATTTTTTTGTTCTGATAGAAAACTAAATAGTCTTTCACCATTTTTAGTTGACAACTAGAGTTCTATTAATATGTAGTTTAGATATATATATACATGTATGTGTGTGTATGTATGTTTTACATTCACCAAGAGATATTTTATCTTTAATTATTTTAAACGAAATCTCAGTAGTTGGGCTCTGTATATAGATAAAGCAAAACGTACGGCGAAGTATTGGATTTAAGCAATATCTTATCTGATGGTATAATAATATAACAATAGTAGCAATAAAAATTTAGGATAAATGTTAATGACATTTTCTCATAGTGACTCTCTATGATTTCTCTGTCACTTCACAATTTAACATTAATTAACATGTCAATATTGTATACAACATTATATTAAAAACATAAAATGGCAAACAATATGTTTCTAATAATCAATAAAAATTCGTTAAACAACATAAAATGGCTAACATTATAAAATATTACCTCTATATAGATAATATCGTTTGTTAAAAAAATATTAATAAATAAAAATTTGTCAATTACAATTGAATGAATGTAAACATAATAATTATCTAGGAGTGCAATACGAGAGCACATGTTTTTGTTATGGTAAATGTAGTTAACATACGTCATATGACATTATATAAGTGGAAAAATACTTGTAAAAACAACAACTTATTTCTATTAATATGATAACGTATGATGTTTCAGGATCATTGAAAAAATATCTCTATCCAGAAGAACAAAAAAATTGGTTCTCTTTTTTTCCAAAGAAAAAAGTTGTTGTAGTGTCAAAGTACAGAGTAAAAGTCAAAACCAGAGCAACAAGTAAAGCGTGCAGCTTTCAAGTTTATAAAAGTAACAGAGAAACCTCAAAACTTTATACTTCCATTTTCCACTACCAAACCAAAAGCCAAAAAACACAAAACAACCATCTTCTCCGGTAGGCAGCCACCTCCAAATTCTTCAGGGCCGCACACGCGTCCCTGCAACAACCACATACGCAAATGGAGACGCCACTGCTTCACGCAGTGAGCGCCGGCGGGTTCCATGACTACGAGCCGGTGAGGAGCTTCAAGGATGCTCGGTCGGTGGCGTGGAATGAAACCAAGAAGCTGTGGAAGATTGCAGGGCCCATCGCCTTCACCATCATCTGCAACTATGGCACCAACACTGCTTCCGCCATGTTTGTCGGCCATCTCGGAAACCTAGAGCTCTCCGCCGTCTCCATCTCTCTCTCCGTCATCAGCACCTTCTCATTCGGTTTCATGGTAATTTCGTTTTCATAATTTTCAGCTTTCATTTATATATTAATTAATTTTAAATTCGGTAGTCGATTTTGGTCTTCGATTTTAAATTAACTAAATTTACCGGGAGAAACATTAATTAACTTGGATAGATCCAATGCGGGTGTCGTTTTATGCGGAAACATCCAATGCGGGTGTCGTTTTATGTTTTCAAACTTTTATTTCAGAATAAAAAAAGGATAGATCTTCTTTAGATTTATGATATATTTTTATGGAGTAGAATTCTCTCTTCTCTTTGTTTTCCTCCCCTCCTATTTGAACGTGATGGTCACAGTTAAATCACATCAACATTTTATATTAATTTTTTTTATAGAAAGAGAAAGGTAAAATGAGAATGTAATGAAGGGGTTGAAAAGATGAAGGAATAGAATTCTAGTCCTATTTTTATTTGCGTTTCTAGTTGAAATTTCTAACTGCCCTTTTTTTTTTCTGTTTAATTTTAACTTACCTTTGCTTTTGCATTTTTCTGCATTACTTTTCTTCTTTTCTTAAATACTGTTAGGACGTTGTTTCTTTTTCAATGTCAAAATTATTTAATCATTATCTAGTAATAATTTAATCATATATTAAATATAAAATATAGTTTCCCTAGTATTTTTCATATATATTTTGTTGGTATTTCTTACTTAAATTTAAGTATCTCGTATTCTTTTCACAGTTGAGAAAATCCAGTAAAAGATGCAAGGTTGTGTAATTGAGAGTGAGGAAAATATATGATACAAAACTGGGCAAATCAATTTCTTAAAAAAAATATAATTCAACGGTTTTATATTTAAATATCATAAAATCAAGTTAAATTATTTTTTAATATGTAAATTTAACTAAAAGGGTAATCTTGTTCATTTCCATGATACAAGAAAATAACATGATAATTGATGATTGGTTTGATAAACTAGTTCATTTCTTATTGTTGACACATCATATCATTTGTATATTTTATCTACAAGTTTAATCTTACTAGCATTACGTCAAAAAAAATAAAAGAGATCATAACGACAAAAAATGTAAATTCATCCAACTATGAAACCTTAGGGTACAATTACTTTTGTTTTTTACTATTATCGGTACTGCCCTTTCAGTTTTGGAGTTCCCAGTGCTTTTGGTTCGGCCATTTTTTTTCTCACCTTTTTGCACGCCCCCCTCCATAAGTTGAGGCACCTTCTTTATCATTACCAAAAAAAGAAAGAAAATGTAGTTTTCCTCCCTTCTCATATCTTATTATTTCATTGCACTGTTGTTTCTAACTGCGTAAACAAATGTGATTGTCGCACTTCTCGTTTTCTTAATAGATATAAACAAAGATAGGAGTGCAAAACCCAAAAAAAAAGACGGAAGTGTGAAAATTACCACTAAAAAAAAGCTTCATTATGCATCCAAGCGTAATTGCAAAATGTATGCATGTTCACACCGGCTAATGCATATTATGTACAAATATTTGTAGCTTGGCATGGGGAGTGCATTAGAGACGCTTTGTGGCCAAGCTTACGGGGCCGGACGTGTGCACATGCTCGGCGTTTACATGCAAAGATCATGGATCATTCTGTTCACGAGCTGTGTTGTCCTCACGCCAATCTATGTCTTCTCCGGCCCGATTTTAAAGCTTCTT
This sequence comes from Pyrus communis, assembly GCF_963583255.1. Taxonomy (NCBI): domain Eukaryota; kingdom Viridiplantae; phylum Streptophyta; class Magnoliopsida; order Rosales; family Rosaceae; genus Pyrus; species Pyrus communis. The sequence continues at coordinate 2,149,673 of NC_084818.1, forward strand.
GGGCAGGAAGATGACGTGGCTAATCTTGCCGGAACATTCACTAGATATTGCATACCGCAGTTGTTCTCACTTGCCTTCAACTTCCCTGCCCAGAAGTTCCTTCAGTCTCAAAGCAAAGTTCTTGTGCTTGCGTGGATTGCATTCATCGCGCTTGTTGTACACATTGGATGGCTTTTTCTATTCATTTACGTGTTCGATTGGGGTATATATGGTGTAGGCATTGCGTTTAGCATGACAGGTTGGGAAACTGTGATTGCGCAAAATATTTACATAATGAACTGGTGCAAGGAAGGGTGGACAGGGTTTTCTTGGTTGGCGTTCAAAGACATATGGGCGTTTGTCCGGCTATCACTTGAGTCGGCCGTGATGCTTTGCCTGGAGATTTGGTATATGATGAGTATAACTCTTGTTACTGGCCACCTTAGTAATGCCGTGCTTTCTATTGATTCGCTCAGTATTTGGTAAGGCCACAACTCGCCCTCGTCAGTTTTTACCTAGGGTTTTCGTTCATTTCTCCACTCGAATTCTGATACTTTACTCAGTTTTTTTACTTGATCAATTGATGTTTCAGCTTAAATTTCAACGGTTTGGAAGCAATGTTGTTCATTGGCATCAATGCTGCTATAAGGTAAGTGCCCAAGATTCACGTGCAATCTTGTAACACAAGAAACACTTTTGAGGCATTAATTAAGGATGTTCTGGACCTGATTTTAATTTGTGTCTCACGCATTTTCAGTGTTCGAGTCTCCAACGAACTTGGATTGGGACGTCCAAGAGCAGCTAAATACTCAGTCTACGTGACGGTTGGTCAGTCTCTGCTCTTCGGAATCATTTGCATGATTCTGATCTTGATAACCAAAGACTACTTTGCTGTCCTGTTCACAAGCAGCAAGGAATTGCAGCATTCTGTTTCCAATCTAGCAGTTCTTCTCGGAGTGACTATGATTCTCAATAGCGTCCAACCAGTTATTTCGGGTAACAATTGAGTTACTTAGAACCTGTTTGATAACCATTTTAGACTTCAGTTTTTAGTTTTACAAAAAAAAAAATTAAGAATTGAAAACGAAATGGTTATTAAATGGTCTCTTAGCCTTTTTCCACAGTCCACCACGTATTTTCAACTCCATCTCTGACTCCTTCCCCTTGTAATCTTTTGTTCCGGATTCATGCTTTCAGGTGTTGCCATCGGAGGCGGATGGCAGGGACTGGTGGCTTATATAAACTTGGGTTCCTACTACATCTTCGGGCTTCCACTCGGTATCGTTCTTGGCTATGTAGCAAATTGGGGAGTGAAGGTAAAACATTTTGGTTTCAATTCCACTGCTAAATGTTGTAATCTGATCGGTTCTCTAGCTATTCGAACCTTAGCTAGCTCGGGTTTTTTTTTCCCTCGAATGTCTTCGACAATCATAGTCCTAAAATCTGTTCACAATTGTAGGGAATTTGGGGAGGCATGATATGCGGGACTGCTCTTCAAACATTGGTGCTTGTGATTGTACTTTACAGAACCAACTGGACTAAGGAGGTAAGTTAAATTATCTCATAGACATCTATACAAAAGGCTGGTTCGGTATTGATGTGCTTTGAAAAAAAAGCTACTTCTGCTGTGTTGTGAGAATAAGCAGCTGTGAAATAAAGCAGCAAAATATTTGGTAAACTTTTTTGTAAAAGTGTTTTTGAAAAGAAAAAAAAATAGTATTATAGTGTTTGGTAAACTTTTATGTAAAACAGATGTGAAAAAAAACCAGTTTTTCAAAGCTGGGTTTTGTAGCTTCTTGTTTTTGGCTTTTTTTCACCCAAAACTATAAAAAAAAGCTGAAGCTGAATGTTTACCAAACACAAAAACAGCTCCCAACTTTTTTTGATACCATCTTTTTCCAGAATCATCTCAGTACCAAACTAGGCCTAAGTCTGTGTTCTGAGATTGCTTCCCGAAAGGGTTTAAAAGCGCTTTCTAACACCGCTTCTAGATTGTAGAAGCGTTTTTTTTAGAAAAGCACATGAATTCTTAATAAAAAGTTCAATGTGTTTCTAACAAAAAAAAACATTTTTTCGTAGAAACGCTTATACTAAATGGTAACTTTTCATGGCAGGTTAAACAAACAACGGACCGGATGAAGAAGTGGGCCGGGCAGGACTACGGCGACGAGAAGATAGATGTTGTTAGTGTATAAAGAAATTCAGATCATGGTTTCTCCTAAGCGCCTAAAATCTCCTAATTAAGTCCCTTTGCTTACTTGTAACTTTTTGTGTTGGAATTTTCAAACCAAACTTGATAACTTTCCAGGCAGGAAATTACCTGCCAGAGGTAAAGGTGTTCTTTACTTCTCAATTGTGAGTTCAAGAAGTTAATTTGAATTCCCATAAAAATTTTAAAGGTTTTGTTTTTCTGTCTTTCCATCATCAATATTATCTATATACTAAAACCCAGTTCAAAAACAATGTTCACCAACAGTGAAATGACAAGGGCCCTTAGCAAGCTCCTCATACCCATTCTTTCCCCTTCTTGGCACAATAAAATGACGCCCTTGTCCATGTTGCCCACGCATTGATCATCTTCGAAGGCTCTGCTTCGACTCCATCTTCTCGACTTTTCCTTCTGTGATTTTGCGGGACTTGCTGGAGGGGATTGGACCATCGATGAGAACCAAGGGCGGAGTTTGGGATGAGAAAAAGTTGTATCTAAATTTGGGGTAAAGAAAAGTTGTTCCAAAAGTTAACATCAGTTGAAGCTATTTCGAGTACCTAAGCAAATAGCGGATTAACAAGAATGTATATTTTGAAAAAACAATATACTAAACTACTCTATAGTATACAACAAAAAAAGGTTCAAATTTCAAAGGTGAATACAAGGTGACGAACACATGACAGGGTCATGTGATAGAGTAGTTGTAATTATAGCATCAATGCACCAAAACTCTTCTGTAAATAATTGAAAGAGTAATGAGAGGAAATTGACTACAAAAATCTAGCTTTCAGCTGTCTATTTGTAACTGAATAATTGCAGCTACCATACAGAAAAATCCAAAAGACAATTAATTAGACAAATTTTTTGTTGGTTCTGAAGCAATAAATCCAAGCTTCAAAAAGCAATCTGACCAAAAATGAAAAAGACTTTTTTCTTTTTTTTGGAAACAAGAATGAAAAAAGTACATTTTTCTTTTTCTTTTTGAAACAAAAAAGAAAAAGACAAATATGCTCGTATGGTAAATAAAATGAGTAAATTAATATAAAAATAAAAATAAACTTCAAGAGCTTAATTGGAAAAAAATATATTTCTTCGGTTATTCACTTGTTATGTTTTGATTGATTTTAGTTGCACTATTCTTTTTATACTCTTCTCCCTTTAGAAAATACGGAGGTTTTTTTTTCCATATGTGAAAAGTCTTAAACTTATTTCATTGCATCTCTGCATGCATGTTTGTTTCTTTATTTTTTTGTTTTCTTAATCTTGTGTTGTTGCTTGATCTGTTTTGTAGGTTTATACTGTTAGATTCAACTTTAGAGGGGATAAGTTTCATGTCCCCTCTTTTCCTTGCATTTTTATTGTTTTCATTTCTAGAGAGTTAATGTTTATGGTTAATCTCAGTTTACTATTATGAAGTTTCGTGGTTTTCAACATTTGGTACATAAAATTTTTTTCATCCTAAAGTCATACCTCAAGTCTTAATTTTGGGACAGTTTCATACATCCGTTAAGCAGAACTTCTGTTAACTGATGGCGTGGCACCCACGTAGATAATAACTGAGCGCCACGTGTCAATATGGCACACTTCAATATTTAAAAAAAAATAAAAAAAATCCACCCGTCTTCTCCCCCTAACCCCCTCCCTTCCTTCTTCCCTCTGCAACTCGCACTCTCTCCCCCAGCCTTCCTTCACCACCAGTCTCCCCCAACCTTCCTTCTTCCCTCTGTAATTTCTTCCCCATCCCCCTCTCTCTCTCTAAAATCCCTACAAGCCTAATCCATGTGGATATTTCTCCTCCTACCACAATTGCTTCCCCATTCCCCTCTCTCTCTCTCTCTCTCTCTAAAATTGTAAGTACAGCAAAAGCTTGTACAAACGGCTCTGTATTCGTCTCTGATGGACTATGCCTGCAGCAGTTTCAGAAGCTCGTCTCTGCTCCTTCCATGGCGATCCCCGTCTCCTCACCCGCAAACTTCCTTCGCTTCCAAGCTCAAATTTATGGTAAGCCCTTGTCGTTCAACGAAAATGGCGAAGCATCCAAGGGTGGTCAGGAGTTCTTATGCGTTCAACGAAAATGGCTCCGTCAACGGGTTTCCGGTCATACCCAACAAGCTTTTCATGCAGGAGGAAATGATTTCTCATGCCCCCTTTCATATTTTCTTTATTTGTTGGGTTTTTTTTGTGTTTTTATGGGTTATAAAGCTTGAAATTTTTCGGTTTTGAATTGCAGGGGAGAGAGAGAAATGGGTAGAAATTAGGGCTTTACAAATTATAATTTGAGTGTGATAGAGGAGATGCAGATTGCAGGTTGCAGAGAGGGATTTTAGAGAGAGGGGAATGGGGAAGAAATTGTGGTAGGAGGAGAAATATCCACATGGGTTAGGCTTGTAGGGATTTGAGAGAGAGAGAGAGAGGGGAATGGGGAAGAAATTACAGAGGGAAGAAGGAAGGTTGGGGGAGACTAGTGGTGAAGGAAGGCTGGTGGAGAGGGTGCGGGTTGCAGAGGGAAGAAGGGAGGTGGTTGGGGAGAAGACGGGTGGGTGTTTTTTTTTATTTTTATTTTTTATTTTTTTAATATTGAAGTGGGCCCATATTGACATTATGTACTTATTTATTGTCCAACGCCACGTCATAGTTAACAGAAGTTCTAATGGAAAACTTAATAGATGTATGAAACTATCTCAAAATTAAGACTTGAGGTATAAGTCTGGGATGAAAAAAACTTTATATATCAAATGTTGAAAACCACGAAACTTCAGAATAATAAACTGAGATTAATCCTAAGGTTTATAAACCCTTCTCTTTTTCATTTATTTCTTTTTTTTTATATATATATATTATAAGGAATTAGGTTTATTTCCTCCTAGTTAGCTGTAACTTTTTTTCATTAAATAAAATTCGCTACATACCATCTAGGTTTTCTAAAAGCACACTAGGTTATATTATTGTTAAGGTCAGCTAACAGCAAGGTCAGGATGGCTGATTCGACTCAAATATTTGTGGTCGAGACTGGTTTGGGATTTTATGTTTTATTATCGAAAGTGTGAAGATTTAAATTTGAAATCTCTTCTAATATTAAGATCATGAGTAACGTGAGATGAAAAATTAGTTGGTCTGAAGGTCAATTCATGATCAGTCAAAATCTAATGACAATTACCAAGAAGGAATATTGTTATGTGACATATTTAGGTCATGAGACGTGCCTGATTAGTTTCAAGTTTTAGCTCTTTAGGCCACAATCATATTATATGGTAAATGATGCAATTTTACTTGGGATTATTTTTTCGACCCAAAAATTGACTTAGTGGAGCCAATGTCTCACAAATTATGGAAACTAATTTGTGAATACTTGTCACATGCACCAATAAGAAGTTAACCGCCTGTCAACGTTCCCCATGCATGACCAATTAAGATGGAGAAAAATGAACACCAGTAACCATAAGAGGTTTTTAGTAGGGGTGGGCAAACGGGTCCTGGATCCGCGGGTCGGGGTGGGTACATGCGGTTCAGAACGGGTCTAAAAATTCGAAACATAAAACGGGACGGGGCGGGATGGGTCTACAAAACTAGCGGGGCGGGACGGGTCCAAAAATAAGAAAGAATGGGCCACCAGCCCTGCCCGTTTGTAGCATGCAATAATGGATTGGAATTGGATTAGAGCAATGCTATGGCCCACTAGCCCTTGACTTACAAGGTCACCCACCATATTGGACCAGATTTGGGAGGCCCTCAAGAAGGTCTCTGTAACCAATACATGTTAGAGCATGCGTCGAGTTCTCGACAACAATCACCCAGACCTCAAAGACTTTCAGCTCTCCATTTTTTTATCCCCTCATCTAATCTCAAAGACTTAATTATATGGTTTAATTAAATCCAACTCTCCAGCTTTTTTATCCCCTCATCTGATCTCAAAGACTTTCATCAATCTCCCATTTTCCATTCATTCACACTTGAGCATTCGTCGAGTTCTCGACAACAGTCACCCAGACCATCACCGCCTCACGACCACCACGATTGCGTCGCCCTCAAGCTCTTGCTGAAGTCGCTGGACCGTCAGATTTCGGCCGTTGACCACTCAATATGGTCCGACTCCGCCGATTTCGCGGCATTCTTGACTCAATCTACTACATCATTGCCACGATCCAGGACTAGGATAGACTCTCATGGTCGCCGACTAGTCCGTTGGCATTGCGCATGTGGGATAGACTCCCTAACTCGTCTTCTCCTCTCTCACTGACTCGTTTTTTCTGGGTTTTTTATGGTTATGATTTTGTGTTGGTTGGGTTTTTTTTTATGGTTCTGATTTTTCGCCTTCTCCTCTCTCCCAGATGACTAAGGAAGACAGCTTGAACGGTCTGAGCTGCATCTGGGTTGTTGCGGGGGAAACGGGTTCGACGACTGAGGAAGATGACTTGAACGATGTCGTACCCTTCTGTGTTGATGAAAAAAAAAATGTAATAGGAACCGTGGACCCGCCCCGAATCGGCCGGTTTGAAACGGGCCGGGTTAAGTCCGATTCTAAAACTCTAAAGCTCTCTACCTGGCCCGGCCCGTCCCGTTACATTTTAAAACGGGTAGGTCCGGTTCCTTCAAATTTGGGCCCGGCCCGGCCCGTGCCCAGCCCTAGTTTTTAGTATGTCAGAAACATAGACTGTTACATCAAATGTCATAATATAAGGGTTGAATACCTGTATTATAACACTTGGCGTACCGAACGGTGTTCCTATCACATTGAAACTTTTCTCCATTAACCAAACCATAAATTAAATAGTATATGACATGGTCTGCGGAGACCTAACCTATTGAAGCATTAGGTAGCTAATTAATTTGATCAAATTTCCATTTGTTTTATGAACGATAACATTAGTGGGTTAAATTGTGGAATTTTATAAGGAAGGGGGTTAATTAGGCATGCCAACATAAAAAATCTGCGCATAAAACTCGATTAGATAGCTTCGATAGAGTATACTAATATATGCCCACACACAAAGTGTGTGTGAAATTTTTTATTTTTATTTTTAAAATTGAATGAGAGAGAAAGAGAGTGAGAGAATGTGGAAGTTAGGAGAGAGGAAGTGAGTTGATGCTTAAATTAAAAACAGAAAAGAAAAAAAAAATTAACTTTTTTGTTGTGATAAAAAACTAAATAGTCTTTCACCCTCTTTTAGTTGACAACTAGAGTTCTATTAATATGTAGTTTAGATATTCATATATATACACACACGTGTGTGTGTATATATATGTATATGTATGTTTTACGTTCCCCAAGAGATAGTTTTATCTTTAATATTTATTTTAAACGAAATCTCAGTAGTTTAGATTTTGGGAGGCTCTGTATATAGATAAAGCAAAACCTATCTCGAGGTATTGGATTTAAGCAATATCTTATCTGATGGTATAATAATATAACAATAGTAGCAATAAAAATTTAGGATAAATGTTAAGGATATTTTCTATAATGAGATTCTCTATGGTCTCTCTATCACTTCACAATTTAACATTAATTATCATGTTAACATTTTATAAAACATTGTACTAAAAACATAAAATGACAAACAATATGATTCTAATAATCAATAAAAATTCGTTAAACAGCATAAAATGGCTAACATTATAAAATATTACCCCCATGTAGATAATATCATTTGTTAAAAAAATATTAATAAATAAAAATTTGTCAATTGCAATTGAATGAATGTAAACATAATAATGATCTAGGAGTGCCATACGAGAGCACATGTTTTTGTTATGGTAAATGTAATTAACGTACGTCATATGACATTATATCAGTAGAGAAGGACTTGTAAAAACAACTTATCTCTATTCATATAATAACATATGTGTTTTAGGAACATTAAAAAATATCTCTATCTAGAAGAACAAAAAAATTGGTTCTCTTTTTTTCCAAAGAAAAAAGTTGTTGAAGTGTCAAAGTACAGCGTAAAAGTCAAAACCAGGGCAACATGTAAAGCGTGCAGCTTTCATGTTTATAAAAGTAACTGAGAAACCTCGAAACTTCGTACTGACATTTTCCACTACCAAACCAAAAGCCAAAAAACACAAAACAACCATCTTCTCCGGTAGGCAGCCACCTCCAAATTCTTCAGGGCCGCACACGCGTCCCTGCAACAACCACATACGCAAATGGAGACGCCACTGCTTCACGCAGTGAGCGCCGGCGGGTTCCATGACTACGAGCCGGTGAGGAGCTTCAAGGATGCTCGGTCGGTGGCGTGGAATGAAACCAAGAAGCTGTGGAAGATTGCAGGGCCCATCGCCTTCACCATCATCTGCAACTTTGGCACCAACACTGCTTCCGCCATGTTTGTCGGCCATCTCGGAAACCTAGAGCTCTCCGCCGTCTCCATCTCTCTCTCCGTCATCAGCACCTTCTCATTCGGTTTCATGGTAATTTCCTTTTCATAATTTTCAGCTTTCATATATATATTAATTAATTTTAAATTCGGTATTCGATTTTAAATTAATTTAATTTACGGGGAATTTGGAGGTGGCTGCCTACCGTAATTTACGGGTGTCGTTTTATGTTTTTAAACTTTTATTTCAGAAAAAAAAAAAAAAAAAAAAAAAAAGAAGGATAGATCTTTTTAAGATTTATGATATATTTTTATATGTGTTTCTGGTTGAAATTTCTAACAGCCCGTGTTTTTTTATCTGTTTAATTTTAGGGGTGTGCTATCCACACACTTCATTTTACTTTTCATACATCCTTTGATAATTTATGTTCGTTGATCTTTTTCAATTCATCTGATTCATCGGTCCAAAATTAAAAGAATGTGTGAGAAGTAAAATAGGATGCCCTAATTTTAACTTGACCCTTTGCTTTTGCATTTTTCTGCATTACTTTTCTTCCTTTCTTAAATACTGTTAGGTACGTTGTTTCTTTTTCAATGTCAAAATTATTTAATCATTATCTAGTAATAATTTTATCATATATTAAATATAAAACATAGTTTCCCTAGTATTTTTCATATATATTTTGTTGGTATTTCTTACTTAAATTTAAGTATCTCGTATTCTTTTCACAGTTGAGAAAATCTAGTAAAAGATGAAAGGTTGTGTGCGTGATAGAGAGGAAAATATATGATACAAAACTGGGTAAATCAATTTCTTTGAAAAAATATAATTCAACGGTTTTATTTTTAAATATCATAAAATCTAGTTAAATTATTTTTTAATATGTAAATTTAATTAAAAGGGTAATCTTGTTCATTTCCGTGAAACAAGAAAATGAAAGTGATAATATTAAGGAGGCTAAAATTATAGACATTTAATGACATGATAGTTGATGATTGGTTTGATAAATGTGTCCATTTTTTATTGTCAACACATCATTTAGTTTATATATTTTATCTACAAATTTAGTCTCACTAGTATTACGCAAATTGAGGCACCTTCTTTATCATTACCGAAAAAAGAAAGAAAATGTAGTCTTTCCTCCCTTCTCATATCTTATCATTTCATTGCACTGTTGTTTCTAACTGCGTAAACAAAAGTGATTGCCGCACTCCTCGTTTTCTCGAGAGATATAAACAAAGAGAGGAGTGTAAAACAAAAAAAATGGAAGTGTGAAAATCACTACTCAGAAAAACTTCATTATGCATCAAGCGTAATTGCAAAATGTATACATGTTCAAACCGGCTAATGCATATTATGTACAAATATTTGTAGCTTGGCATGGGGAGTGCATTAGAGACGCTTTGTGGCCAAGCTTTCGGGGCCGGACGTGTGCACATGCTCGGCGTTTACATGCAAAGATCATGGATCATTCTGTTCACGAGCTGTGTTATCCTCACGCCAATCTATGTCTTCTCCGGCCCGATTTTAAAGCTTCTTGGGCAGGAAGATGACGTGGCTAATCTTGCCGGAACATTCACTAGATATTGCATACCGCAGTTATTCTCGCTTGCCTTCAACTTCCCTGCCCAGAAGTTCCTTCAGTCTCAAAGCAAAGTTCTCGTGCTTATGTGGATTGCATTCATCGCGCTTGTTGTACACATTGGATGGCTTTTTCTATTCATTTACGTGTTCGATTGGGGTATATATGGTGTAGGCATTGCGTTTAGCATGACAGGTTGGGAAACTGTGATTGCTCAAAATATTTACATAATGAACTGGTGCAAGGAAGGGTGGACAGGGTTTTCTTGGTTGGCGTTCAAAGACATATGGGCGTTTGTCCGGCTATCACTTGAGTCGGCCGTGATGCTTTGCCTGGAGGTTTGGTATATGATGAGTATAATTCTTGTTACAGGCCACCTTAGTAATGCCGTGCTTTCTATTGATTCGCTCACTATTTGGTAAGGCCACAACTCGCCCTCGTCAGTTTTTACCTAGGGTTTTCGTTCATTTCTCCACTCGAATTCTGATACTTTACTCAGTTTTTTTACTTGATCAATTGATGTTTCAGCTTAAATTTCAACGGTTTGGAAGCAATGTTGTTCATTGGCATCAATGCTGCTATAAGGTAAGTGCCCAAGATTCATATGTGCAATCTTGTAACACAAGATACTCTTTTGAGGCATTAATTAAGGATGTTCTGGACCTGATTTTAATTTGTGTCTCGCGTGTCTTCAGTGTTCGAGTCTCCAACGAACTTGGAATGGGACGTCCAAGAGCAGCTAAATACTCAGTCTACGTGACGGTTGGTCAGTCTCTGCTCTTCGGAATCATTTGCATGATTGTGATCTTGATATCCAAAGACTACTTCGCTGTCCTGTTCACAAGCAGCAAGGAATTGCAACGTTCTGTTTCCAATCTAGCAGTTCTTCTCGGAGTGACTATGATTCTCAATAGCGTCCAACCAGTTATTTCGGGTAACAATTGAGTTACTTAGAACCTGTTTGATAACCATTTTAGACTTCAGTTTTTAGTTTTACAAAAATAAATAAATTAATTAATTAATTAAGAATTGAAAACGAAATGGTTATCAAACGGTCTCTTAGCTTTTTTCCGCAGTCCATCACGTATTTTCAACTCCATCTGAGACTCCTTCCCCTTGTAATCCTTTGTTCCGGATTCATGCTTTCAGGTGTTGCCATCGGAGGCGGATGGCAGGGACTGGTGGCTTATATAAACTTGGGTTCTTACTACATCTTCGGGCTTCCACTCGGTATCGTTCTTGGCTATGTAGCAAATTGGGGAGTGAAGGTAAAACATTTTGGTTTCAATTCCACTGCTAAATGTTGTAATCTGATCGGTTCTCTGGGGTTTTTTTTCCCTCGAATGTCTTCGACAATCATAGTCCCAAAATCTGTTCACCATTGTAGGGAATTTGGGGAGGCATGATATGCGGGACTGCTCTTCAAACATTGGTGCTTGTGATTGTACTTTACAGAACCAACTGGACTAAGGAGGTAAGTTCAATTCTCTCATAGGCATCTATACTAAGTCCGTGTTCTGAGATTGCTAAGCGGAAGGGTTTAAAGGCACTTTCTAACATCGCTTCTAGATTGTAGAAGCGTTTTTCTAGAAAAGCACCTGAATTCTTAATAAAAAGTTCGATGCGGTTCTAACAAAATTTTTTTTTTATATAGAAATGCTTATACTAAATCGTCACTTTTCATGGCAGGTTGAACAAACAACGGACCGGATGAAGAAGTGGGCCGGGCAGGACTACGGCAACGAGAAGATAGATGCTGTTAGTGTATAAATAAATTCATATCATGGTTTCTCCTGAGCTCCTAAAATCTCCTAATTAAGCCCCTTTGCTTACTTGTAACTTTTTGTGTTTGGAATTTTCAAACCAAACTTGGTAACTTGCTAGGCAGGAAATTATTTGCCAACGGTAAAGATTTTTTTTACCTGTCAATTGTGAGTTCAAGAAGTTAATCTGAATTCCCATAAAATTTTAAGGGTTCTATTTTTCTGTCTTTCCATCATCAATATTATCTGTATACTTAAACCCAGTTCAAAAACAATGTTCACTTCACCAACAGTGAAATGACGAGGGCCCTCAGCAAGCTCCTTATACCCATTCTTTCTCCTTCTTGGCACAATAAAATGACGCCTTTGTCCATGCTGCCCACGCATGGATCATCTTCGAAGGCTCTGCTTCGACTCCATCTTCTCGACTTTTCCTTCCGTGATTTTGCGGGACTTGTTGGAGGGGATTAGACCATCGATGAGATCCAAGGGTGGAGATTGGGATGAGAAAAGGTCGTATCTAAATTTGGGGTAAAGAAAAGTTGTTTTAAAAGTTAGTATCATTTGAAGGTATTTCGAGTACCTAAGTGAATAGTGGATTAAAAAGAATGTTTGTTTTGAAAAAGCGATATACTAAACTACTCTATACGACAAGAGAGTTCAAATTTCAAAGGTGGGTACAAAGCGACGAACACATTACCCTGTCATATGATAAAATAGTAGTAATTATAGCATCAATGCACCAAAACTCTTCTGTAAATAAATGAAAGAGTAATGAGAGGAAATTGACTACAAAAATCTAGCTTTCAGCCGTCTATTTGTAACTAAATAATTCAAGGCTTGCAGCTACCATACAGAAAAATCCAAAAGACAATTAGACAAATTTTTTGTCGGTTCTGAATCTATAAATCCAAGCTTCAAAAAGCAATCTGACCAAAAATGAAAAAGACCTTTTTTCCTTTTTTTGGAAACAAAAATAAAAAAAAGACTAATATGCTCGTATGGTAAATAAAATGAGTAAATTAGTATTAAAAAAACATACTTCAAGAGCTTAATTGGAAAAATTCGACCAAAAAAAGAGCTTAATTGGAAAAAAAATATTTCTTCGGTTATTCACTTGTTATGTTATGATTAATTTTAGTTGCACTATTCTTTTGATACCCTTCTCCCATTAGAAAATAGGGAGGTTTTTTTTCCATATGTGAAAAGTTCTTAAACTTCTTTCATTGCATCTCTGCATACATGTTTGTCTCAATTTCTTGTTTTTTTTTTTTTCCTTAACCTTGTGTTGTAGCTCAATCTGTTTTGTAGGTTTATACTATTAGGTTCGACTTTAGAGGGGATAGGTTTCATGTCCCCCCTCTTTTCCTTGCATTTTTGTTGTTTTTGTTTCTAAAATGGTAAGGTTTAAATCCCCTTCTCTTTTTCATGTATTTCTTATCTTTTTTTTATATATATTATAAGGGATTAGGTTTATTTCCTCCTAGTTAGGTGTAACTTCTTTTCATTAAATAAAATTCCCTATGCACCATCTAGGTTTTTTAAAAACACATTAGGTTATATTATTGTTAAGGTCAGCTAACACCAAGGTCAGGATGGCCGAGTGGTCTAAGGCGCCAGACTCAAGTTCTGGTCCTCTAACGAGGGCGTGGGTTCAAATCCCACTTCTGACATTTCTTTTTCTTATCATTTTATTCTTCCCTTTTTTTGGCTTTGTGAGTGAAGGTTTCAAATTCTACCACTCTTCACTTTTATCGAACAAAAATAAAAGGGCTGTCGACATTACGAATATCAAAATGTAATTGTTTTAAGCATTAATGTAACCAAAAAAGTAGAGCGACAGCGGGAACAAGTCAAAGTGAACGAATTCGTAAGATAACTTTGGACCACCCTGTTTTGTTCTTGCATTCATGGCGGCGAAGTAAGTGCAGGATGCCGTCGGCTTCTAGTACATGGAGACATCTGATATGGTATCTGCAGGTCCCTTGGTGCAAAATTCGAACGCTTCAAACCCAATCAATTAGTTGTGGACGTTAAAAACACGTCGACTTTGATTGGTTTTACGTAACGAACAATCGATTTAAGACTGCAGATCTTTGTAGTTTCTGAGTGAAAAGTACGTTGATTTCCGTATCGAACAAGCTTGAAATGTTTGACGACTGATTTGTCTTTCTCCTAGCAATTTTCACTAGTCTCTGTTTTGACTCAACTAACAATCACTGTGTTGACCCAGCTAACATTCTAAGTAAACACCCACCAGTCCCCACCCCACAGGCCTCCTGTGATGCCGTGGAGTGCAAGAAACCTAGGTCGGAACAACAGCTGCGGTTGGAGATCTCGCACATGAGAAAGGGTTAGCGATTTTCACTCTCGTTTTGTCATTATTTGCTTTGTCCTTTTTTTCTGTCAGTTGATTGCCCTTTCACCCGGCCCGGCTCTCTCCGCACAGAGTTGACAAGGATCCTAGCTAGGCAAGATTTTGAACTTGGTTTTGCAGCTGCTGGAAATCTGTATCCCGGAACATTCTCTTCATGATGTCGAAAAACAACACTTCGACTTTCTGCACTTCATCCCTTGTCCGCGGTTGAAAACAATCGCATATGCTTCTCAGTTCCAAGTTTCGGTTTCTAACCATGCGTTTTTATTCTTATCATTTGGATTAATTTAAGAGCAGAGATTCAAAGGGAAAACTGAGAAAAGAGAAGTAAATGTTACCGGGGAATAGAGCGGATACTGATCTGCTACGCATTTAAACGTTAACTGGACATCCGCCACAAAATCAAGAACTCCGTAGTAGTCTCTTTGGTCCAGCCGTTGATAAATTTTTTGAAAATTCAGGATATTAGTTCCGGATACATTCATCCTGTAAGCGGAGCTCACAATCTGCTTCCATGCGCTCAACGAAAAAGGCATGATTTCGTGGCCTTTTTCGTCTATCAGTCTCTTGATCATGTTAAGTGCCTCCGGGCACTGTAACGCATGTATTCAAAATATAATAGTTTCACTAATTACATTTCATTTTTCACTTCTTCCAAACAGTCTTCCTTCCGGAAGTATGATGTAGAAGCAAATAAGGCTTAAACTGAAAATGAACAATAATCGATTTCTAACAAGAACGAAAACACGAGAGACTATTTATGGAGGCTGTTACAATCAGATAAACACCTGGAAATGTTCCGAGATGGACACCAAGAAATCCAGATAGTAAATCACAAAGAAATAGAGTTGTAGAGCATCAAAATAATCCATTTAAAGAGAGATTCAAGAAGAATTAGTCCTCCAGCCAAATCAACGTACCTTCACTTGTATAAT
Source organism: Pyrus communis (assembly GCF_963583255.1). Taxonomy (NCBI): domain Eukaryota; kingdom Viridiplantae; phylum Streptophyta; class Magnoliopsida; order Rosales; family Rosaceae; genus Pyrus; species Pyrus communis. The sequence goes on from NC_084818.1 coordinate 2,164,833, forward strand.
GTGAGACATCTTTGCCCCGGAGGAAGCAGGCCTGTTTGTGTTTAGAACGCTGCGTTCTGCAGAATATTCAACGGCAACAGTTGCAGCAACCGTCACATTTCCTAATGCTCTATTCAAACTCAGAGGCTTTGGTATAACACCGTCATTTTGGCCACCTTCACGGTAAAGTAACCGCTTTCCAGATTGTTGATAGTCCCTGCGAGAGTCATGTTGGACAGGCATTTGGCTTTCCCCTATGTCACAAGACTGACAGAAACAGAAGAAGCTATATTAGAAAACTTATAACATTCAATTCAATGACAGGGTTTAATGTCCGAATGTGGATCATCACCAACATTCACATTCAAATCTGGTTGCCAGCCTGTAATCTTTACAGCATTTGCTCTCCTCCTGCTAAACACTTCCCTTCTCTGTCCAACCAACATATCCTCCATATTCCCATTCAAACCAGGTAGCTTGCCCGTAAAGTTTCCAACATTCTTTAGCCTTTTCCTGCCACACATATGCGCTTCCCTCCCTTCTGCGGACAGCAGATCATCCATAGTGTCATGCAAAGATAAGTTACTTGATAAGGAGGAGGAGCCAGAATCTCCAATATAAAAGGGGGTATCGAAGATTGGCCCGTTTGTTTCTCTAGGTACATTGAGGTCAATTTGTTCTGCTCCTGCAGGGGCTTCAAGTAGGCTCTGCAATGTAGCAAAGGTATCCCGAAGGGATTGCAAATCTGTATCCATCTCAGTCAGTAAGAACTAGTTGGTAATGTGCCCCCGAGACTGAAACAGCAAGAAAGTAAAACTATACACAACTTCATGCAAGAGATTCAAAAAGTGGGTTCAGTTATCGACTTAGACAAACCATGCGTAAGCGTGAGGTAAAATCAAGCAATAAAAGCTCCTAGATTCACAGGGATATAGAATAGCACGTAAGTTACAATACCTAACTCGTAAGAGAGAAAAGTAGTACCCAAAAACAAATTTCGGGATACCCTTTCAAGATTTTCGAGGAAGTAGGGGCGGAACTCTAGCTACAAACTCGTTTTCATAATCAATTTTCTAAATATGATTTACCAAGAATGAACTCACCCATCAAATTACTCTTTAAATGCCGGAATCTGGCTGTCAAACCTGTCGGCCTCCTGCCCTAGCAGGTGAGTCGAAACTCAAAAAGGCATCGCATATCATATAAGTTAATCTAATCATTCAGACACCATAATCGAATGACTAGCTTAATGAAAAATCTAATGTATTCATTTTGTAATTAATATCAGACTGATAAGGTAGATAAAAACTTGTAAATTTCTTTACTCACCTCAAATGACTTGAGAATTCGACCTCTTCATCGATTCAAATTCAATAGGAGTTGCAGATCCATTCTCAATTTATGTCCAGGACTTAAAACTCTATGGATCAACAGACCTAAAAGCGCTTGTGGTTCGTTCGACACTATTGTGATGACTGCTCAAAGCTCTCAATGAGCTTCAGTTCAACCTAAACACACTATATTCCCCCCTTTACAAGATGCCCTATGTACTCAGCCTAATCCAGATTGAAGCTTAGCTTGCATTCACCTTTTCAACGAGGACTCGACATCTACTAACGCACACGACATCTTGCAGATTCTTTCCATGCTTTATTTGGTTACGATGTTATTATTTGTCCAGGTAAACAAATTAAATGTCGTTTAGCCAACGTGACAGACTATCCCAACCGTATGCGCAGCTTAAACGGGGTACAAAATGTTTTCCCGTCAAGAGATACAATGTAATAAAGACGGTGAATATATCCAACACGAACGGATAAGTGTTCGGAAAAAAGAAGAGGGGCATCGGGTGGAGACACATTTCAGTAGTTTGTTTCGCAGCATAGACTATAAAACTGATCATGTCATTCTATGAACGGAGGTAAAGCACTCGAAAGAAGGCTCAAGAAAGAGGCTGAGAAAGCAGACCTGGCATCCCTACGAGTATGCAGCCGGAGCAACAGCCGCAGAAAGAGCTGAGAAAGCGGGCCTGGCATCCCTACAAGTATGCAACCGGAGCAACAGCCGTAGTGACGCGATCACGCGAAACCCTGCAATTGCAGTTGGCAATCTGCAAGGGTTTAACCTTCACGTCCTATAAACTCATTTGAATCGAATGCCAACCAAAGCTTTGCTTCGAGGTCGACTCGATCTCACAATTAGGTGTACTTGTTGTTCTGCTCTGTTCAAGTTTTTTTTTTTTTTCTCTTCAACAATTATGAACTTTAAAAGGGAATTAAATGCACTAAATAATCAAAACGAAATTAAACTCTTATATAAAAACAAAAATGTCTACAACGTTTCACCGGTTCAGAACTACTACATAGAAGGACAACTCTAACCAACAACCGGGTAAAATAAAAGGGAAGAACACCGTCACGTTTACATTTCTAAAACTTATAACTAGATCATTCTTCCTCCTCAAGAAAGGCAGATCATGGATAGGATGCTGGGCAATTTCTAGGCATCACCAGCTTTCGACTTCTTTGGCATACGATAGCCTCCAACCACGCAAGCATGGTCGCGCTCAAAAGGTTCAAGTGTGACTTGTTCTGCAGGCTTAAACTGCTCTGCCTGAAGCTTCTTGACCTCTGATTGGAACACTGCTTCCGCAGGTGACGTTGAATCAATGCAATTGGCCTGAAAAACAGATTTTAGTTACCAAACCATGAGCGGGCCAAAAGGAAAATTTCCAACCATCTAATTTACGCCGCAAGCAAAAGGGACCTCGTGTCTTATAAGGTCTACCCTAAATACAAACCTTGATTGAGATAACAAAGTGGCCTCCAGCTTTCAGAAAATATGATGCATTCAATGCAACAATCCTAGCCTGCAGAGATAATTTGACAGAGTGAACATGATTCAGAAGCAATTAACATTTGAAAGGCTAATTATGGCCATGCCTTCAAGGACTTCTGCCAAATACACCAACGCCAACACAGTCGGAAACACTGGTGGTAAGGCTACCAGCAACACCAGAGAATGAAAGAGTAGAGGAGAAAAGGGGAGAGGTGAGGTGAAATCATTAGGAAAAAAAACTGAACTACAAAAATCATATATGTAGGAGCATCAGAAACTCGGTCTTTGCATCACCCATAATTGTCTTGAAGGGGAATCCGAGTTGTTCGTCACATGCTCAATATATTGCAGGAAGGAAAAAAAAACCTTTAGAAATACAATTATGAAAAATGACACTACAGATAAAATTAGAAGAAGAAAAAAAAAACAAATTATGACATCTGAAAGTTTTATTGCACAAAAAATATCCAGTATAGAGAACCAGAATCAGAACGAGTACAACAAAAGACATTAGAACTTGAAAGAATGAATAAGCATAAACAAATACTAACAGAATTTACGGAACAAGACAAAATAACTAGTTTGATTTCAATACAGAACGATGTACGCATCAGAAACTCGAGTTCACATCATTCATGCTGTCGTGAAGGGGAATCCGAGTATATCTCATCATAAGCGAAAGAATATAAAAAAATGACACAAAGTGGTTATGATTTTCAAATAACACAAATTCAAACTCAGGTAATCACTTTGAAAATCCTTGATATTTCATAACCCATAAGAAAAAGACTATTGGCAAAAAGAGATTCTTTTACTAGCAAAGACATGAAGGGCAAGAAACAAACCTGATCAGGTTGTGCAACATCAGAGAATATCACATCAACCATGCCAACAAGCATACGGTATTTAGCTGGATGTCTGGCATCTTCAATAATGGGTATGACATTTGTGCGCTTCTTCGCCATATTTACCAAGTCTCTGCCACTTCTATGAGAGAACTCAACTGCATAGACAACGCCAGTCTACAAAAACAACAGGCAGTTTAGTTCTAAGAACCTATGCTCGGAGGGAAAAAAAGAGCTTGACGAACCAATATCAGAAAGAACACTTACAGGGCCAACAATGTCAGACACATGAGAGACTGTTGTACCAGAAGCAGCCCCGAGGTAGAGAACTTTAGCACCAGGTTTCTACATTAAACACACAGAAACAAAGAGATAAATAATCAAAGATGGACAATAAAGATCAAACAAAAAGCAAGAAAACATGAAATCAAGACTTACAATCCATATATTATCAACGCCACCGAGAATGGCTGCAGCCAACTTGGAACGGAAAGGGTTCCAAATTCTATATTCAACCTTTGTTCCATCCTCATTCTGAAAGAAGAAAAACACATTCAGAAGGTGACTATTGACTATATTCACAAACCACAATAATAAGAAATACAATAAAAATCACAAGCAATTAGTCTAGATACTTAATTAAACGGATACTTTTGAAGGTACAAACGCTTAAATCCTTGATTATACGGATACAGAGCAGATATTTTAATAAGTTCAGCAAATGGACGAAACACACCTGAACAGAAATCCTCTTCTCATTGTAGACAGCTTCACCGGGAACAAGATTCTTGGTAACAAGAGCATCTTCCTTACCCTTACCAATGAAAACACCTTCATGTCTGTGAGGCTCAACCACAACTTTGTTACCACCCTTCATTCCACCTCTCCCGCCACGTCCTCTTCCACGACCGCCTCCGCGATCACTACGACCACCACGGGGCTTAAAGCCACTACCACCTCTGTCAAAGCCTCTACCCCCGCCACCACCGGACCTACCTCCACTTCTTCCACCTCTGTCACCTCTGCCACCCCTGAATCCACCACTACCGCCACGACCTGCACAAAACACAACAACTTCTAAGGACTCCTTCCAAATCTAACAAAAATCTTAAAAACAAAAAGTAAAACAACATAGAAAGTACCCATCAAATCGACGCAGAACAGTAAAGCACTGAAATTTCAAATTATTCTTTCGAAATCAAATTAACCAAAACACAAATTACATTAACTTCTGCTAAAACATCTAAACAACCTTAAACACAAAGTAAAAACAACACAGAAACTGCGCATAAAAACGAAGGTAAATAGTAAAGAACTAAACTTTCATGCGATTTTGTCCCAAAAAATAAACCCAAGAACAAAAATCGACAATGTTTTCAGCAGAAAATGAAGAACAAAAATCAGAACATCCAGATATCCGAAAACCCAAATAAAAATGCATACTTACATACAAGTTATAAAGAAACAAACGATAAATATTTAAGAGGGGGTAAATCTCTTTTTCTCCATTACCTCGAGGAGGAGCCATCGCTGCGAGTGTACAGAGAGCTGAGGGAAGGAACCTCGTTGCTAGGGTTTATCAAAAAGAGAGAGAAGAGGCGCGGTGAGTTTCCGTGAGAGCCTGAAGGCTCTTATATAATGTCTGCGTTTTAGGGTTTTGGGTTTTGGCGTTGGAAATTACCGTCCCTACTGTGCGGTAACTGCGGTAATTATTAAATGGCCCAAGCAATTTTTCGATATTAACTTTTGTTCGGCCCACGAATGGACTTGACTGTAAGCTTTTTCGTTCTGATGGGCCGAATACTGGTTTGGGCTGGGCAAAGATGGGGCCCAATTAAATGTAACATCCGTAAGGCTATCTGAGTCAATGTGAAGTCTTGAAGCATCTGGAAAATTCTCGACAGAACACATCGTATCCACCAAGTGCCATCTCTCAACTTTGAAAAGGGATTCTTTCCATATCTTTTTTACTAAAATTCATGAATCAAATAATTTGAGTTTTTAAAATTTGATTCAACAGTTAAAAAAGGAAGTTCTTTTAAAAGTTATAATACATTTAGTTGTTAGATCAAATTTCAAATATCTGGATCACTTAATCCGCAAACTTTGATGAAAGATATCCAAAGATGATATATTTCCCTCAACTTTGCCTCTGCTGAGTAAAAGTTTTATGATGCTACAGAGCATCTTATATTTCAAGTTTTTTTTTAATTATTAAATCTTCTATTTTGTATATTTTAATTAAAAATTTAACAATTAAAGAGTATTATATATTTCGAAGTACCATATGAAATCCCAACTACTAAATGGATGTTTCATGCCAATAACGTACGAACGTATATTTAATTTTGTTACATGACTATTTGGTATCGGTTTCTATTACGGAATTGGATCCTCTCCGAGGTAATGCCTCGGGATCCTACTGACAGGACAACATAGGCTGTTGGATTTTGATCCAACGGCTACAAACAGGTGGTCCATCTAAAGTTATAAGAATTGTAGATGTTGAATCAAAATCCAACGATCCATGATGTCCGGTCAGTAGGATCCCGAGACGTTGCCTCGGAGAGGATCCAATTCCTTCTATTACGATCACGGTCAAATCTAGTGTATTAAATTCTTCCCCGGATAATTACTTCAACCTGCCCTCATTTTTTCGTTTACTAATATACCCTCCCACTATAAACGGTAATAGCAATTCACAAGGGCAGAATGGTACTTTCGCATCTGAAATATTCTCCCCTTGTCGGCCTATAAATACGACCGTCCATTCCGATACGCAACCCGCAAAACATTCCGAAAAAACTCTTATCTCCGATCAATGGCGTCCGGACACGAAGTCCAACTGAAGCTCACCTCCGCCCGCGACCTGAAGAACGTCAACTGGCGAAACGGCGCCTTGAAGCCCTACGCCGTCGTTTGGGTGGACCCCAATAACAAAAGCTCCACTCGCGTCGATGAGGAGGGCGACACGTCACCCTACTGGGACGAGACCCTCACCATCCACTTACCGGGCCCCGTTGACGGCGACACCACTCTCCACATCGACATCGTGCACGCCGGATCCGACCCGGATACCAAGCCCTTGATTGGGTCGGCCCGGCTCAAGCTCCGGGATGTCATCGATGACGTGGGCTTCGACGAGCCCACCAGCCGCACACTCCAGCTCAAGCGACCATCCGGTAGGCCCCAGGGGAAGGTTGACGTTAAGGTTACGATCAGGGAGCCGCGCTATCGTGCGCCGGAACCGTACAACGCTCCTCCTTATGGTGTCCCGCCGCCAGCTGGCTCTCGGGACTATACCGCTCCGCCAACGGCTTATGGGGCACCGTACGGCGTACCTGCACCTCCGCCGCCGCAAAATCCTTACTACGCGGCTCCTCCGCCTTCTGGGTACCCGTATAACCAATACAGTGCTGCTCCCGCGCCGCCGTACGGTCAGCCCGCTCCCTACGGTCAGATGGGACAAGGGAGTTACGGACGGCCGGGGCAGGGCTACGGACAGGGGGCGTACGGACAGGAGGAGAAGAAGAGCAAGTTTGGGGGGATGGGGACGGGACTGGCGGTAGGCGCGGTGGCTGGGGCGGTGGCTGGGGTGGCATTGGCGGAGGGGTTTGATTACGTGGAGGACAAAATTGCGGATGACGTGGCTGAGAAAGTGGAGGATGATGTGTACGACGGCGACGACGGCGACGGCGATGACTTCTAGGTTGTTTGTTTTCCGATGTTTCGAGAGTCTCTTTTAGACTTGATAGTTTAGGCGTGGCTTGCATGCAGGGCCATGCTTTTTAATTAATTGCATGTTTTTTTTTTTTTTTTTTTTGTTTGCATCGAGAAAAATGGAATGGAAATAATATGTGGTTTAAATTGAAATTATCTAAATCGAATGAGACATAAAGGCTGTCCAAGTCGAAAATGCGTACGTTATCGACAAAATGTGCGTGACAAGGTAAGCCGAGTGCGTCAGGATAATTGTGCCTTTTTTTAACATGCGTGTGAGAAACGTGTGATTGGATCACAGAATAAGTCGGAGCATCAGGATCATATGGGTGCGTTGTGCATATATGCAGCACAACCAAAAAGAGACGAATCAAATCAATAGGTTAGTCCATCATTAACTATTCTGGCAAATGAGAGATTTTTAGTGTATCGAGAATATTAATCGATATATCAAATGTAATAATACAATTATTTGGGAAAAAAAATTTCAATCAATTTGTATCATGATATTTGGTGTAAAGAATTGTGTTCCCAACTTTTTTAAAAAAAAGGCCGATGTAACGTCTGATTGGGTTCTAATGGAGTGGGACTCGTTTCGTATGTCGATGAATTCAAGTTTTTTACTTTGTTGTTACCAATGTAAAAGTTATTAATCACATCGCTGATACATTTTTTAGAATATGTTACAGTTTATTTAGAGTTGGCTTGTATTAGAAAACAAGATATGTTTTCTTGTCACAATAGAGATAACCCGACGCGGACTTAACACGCTAAAATAGGGCATCAGATTGGCATCTAGGCATATATAGGGCGATGGATGCAGGTATGGAATATTCCTTTTTTTTTTTTCCTCTTTTTATACAATATGGAATTTTACTTCTTTTTCTTTTTTTTAACAAAGAAATTTTCCTTTTTAAAACAAAAATAATATATGCGAATAATTTATTTAGTTTGGTTTTTCGTCAAAATCGAAAATCAAATTGAAAATATTATTATTCGGTTTGGTTCAATTCGCAATTTGTACTTCAATAGGTTTGATTTTTTTGGTTCGGTTCATTTATTTTTTCAAAAATTTCTTTTTCTTTTTAGCCTAGAAATAGAAGAGAAAATGAAGAAAAAAATATAGGGAATAAGGCTTTCAACGTGTTTGGGCTTTAAGTTAGGTTTCCTTATCCTTGAATTGAAATGAGGCTCATAGTTGAATTGGAATCTAGGTTGGAAAATGAACCCCCTACATAAATAAATACATAAAATATTAATTTATATTCATTCAGTTCAAATTGATTCATTTATGTTCCATTTTGAACCACCAAAATTGAAATCGGACCAATAGTTTTCGTTTAGGTTCCTTTATTTCCCGTTCGATTTTTTTGGTTTCAATTCGATTCAATCCCTTTTTTTCGGTTTTCAGTTTTCCGAGTCCACCGGTAGTCTCAAGTATGTATTTTTGTCTCAATTGATAGAATAAAAACAAAAAAAATTACGTACATGCCAAATAATTTGAGTGAAGATTGGAAGGAGGACACTAATTGTTGTAAGTGCAAGAATTAGAATAAAATTGTACACAATTTATTGTTGTTGCTAAGCTTCCAAACAATTCTTATGAGCCTTCACGTGCACTACAAGGCCCGGATTGAAAGTCTATACACCCTTATCACCTCGCCTATGTTTCTTACAAGCAATAACCAAAACGAAAATTGTGTTGGGCTATATAAAATCCCTCTCCTTTCTCACTTCCCTTTCCTTCGTGTAATTTGCTAGCGTTGTTTGCAGCATTTCGTACAAGCAAATATCGGGAAGGTATATTCGAAAATATGACTCTGAGTGCATAGATAAACGTTCTTAATCACCTGAGTCACAAGCTTATTACATCATTCAGATCCACATTTTAAAGAGGTAAAACGGGGAAAAGAATGAGTACATGCATCCATGTACCGATAATCTTTCGGGAATTGTTATTAGCACATCAAACACAAATAATTAATCATTTCGAAGTTCCTATAACAATTTTGGTTCACTATTTTGATTGAGAATCTAGGCCTATGGCATCAACTACTTCAATGGGAATGGATGTAACAGAAGAATACGTTAATGTCGTCCGGACCGAATCCCACCTCTTTTGGACACGTGTCGTCGCGTTATCCAATAATGAATCCACCAAGTCAACGTGCAAGCCGATGGAGTCGACTACCGCAGCTCGGCTCTCACCCTATCGGCTCTTCGCGGAGCATCTATTGGATACGGATCAACCCATGATTACTCGGATCTTACATTGCTCCTCGATCACCCAATCAACCTCTTACTTTTAGTGATGTGATATCCACAAATCCTATTTTACTTCTCACACGTATTTTTAATTTTCAACCGTCGAATCGGATGAATTGAAAAAGATCAATAGATAAAAATTATCAAAGCAAATAAGAAGTAAAATAGGATGTATGGATAGCACACTCCTACTTTTATGGTGACAAGACTCGAGCCAAGCTCCAACTCGAAAAAACTTCGAGTCGGCTCAACCATTTTCGTTGAGTTAAGCATAATAGTCGTCATGCTATTGTGAAATTTTATGTACCCGAGCATATTTTCCACACAATGAAAAGTATATTCTTGACTTGGGTGTCATGTAGTCACTTTCAAGTTTGAAGACTATTGGAAGCCAATAAATACAGGCATCAAAATATAGTCCGTGTGGAGTAGAGAGATTCTGTCATATATTTGGGAGTGTAACCCATACTTTCGGTGGTTTCCATCACTTAACGTGTAATTACGCAATGAAAGATATATCCTCCGATTAAACTTAAAATTTTACCATGTGAGTGTGTCAGTGGCTTCGCAGTGGATCCCGAGTCATAAAAAAAAATAGGGAAAATTTGAAATAGATCCAATTTTATAGATTACCTTTTGAAATAGGTCAAATTTTTAGTGACTTTTAACTTTTGAAATAGGTCCAATTTTTAGTGACTTTTAACTTTTGAAATAGGTCCAATTTTTAGTTACTTTGGACCTATTTCAAAAAACCCCTAAAAAATATTGGTTCTAACATGACCTTTTTTTCATTAAGTATGGTACGTTTACGGTCTGAGCAATGTTAAGAGAACTCTCTCAAAAGTGGCTCTACGTAGACTCTCTGTCACCTCATGTTTTAGTACAATATTTTATTATATTGGTACGAAAATTGACGTTAAAGAGTGAGATATTAGAGAGAGTCATAAAGTCTTACTTTCAGATCCCCGTCGCATTTCCCGTATGGTCCTCTTGAAACATGATTACCAGGGCTGAACTGGCGGTCATTGAATGCCAACCAACACCAATATTTCCAGCGCATGTCTTCGTCGACCTGAATTCCGAGTGCGAAGTGAACCAATTGCATAAGTGGAGATCATTATCTTATTGCAGTAATTTTCCAGAAAAAGAAAAATATAAATCATCTTACTAAATTTCATTGGGATTTGGGATTACTTCTGAAATATGTATTAATCTAATTAATTATAATTCACAGTGTGGTAATATTATTGGGTCATTCATATGATTTCTTTGAATTTTCTAAAAATTACGTAATGAATGAGATAAATTTAACAAAAGTGTAATCCGATCTCAGGTAAGTTTCCATTTGCTTACCATAGAAACTTGCATGACGTTGCCGCACTAGGTATATGTTCACTGCGTGCCTATCTCACTCCTTACTTTCATTATACAGGAAGTAAAACCCCGTGCGAGGTATGTTCTAAAAAAATTCACTATCCACCCCAACGTAGTTAATAACTTGGTTAATTTGTACAATTCATTAATACTTAATCACACAACTACAAAAAATAGGGTTCACTAATTAGGGCTCTAATGAAGGTGTTCAAATTAATAGTCACACTTGTTCTTGTTGGATCTTAACAATCCCCAACAATACTTTTTTTTTGCGTATAGGTTGGTCTAAGGTAGCAATAAAGAGCCGAAAAGGGTACGCGAGGAGTCATTTTTCATAAATATTTTTAGAGAAATGGTTACGAGACTTTTTTAAAAGTGGGACTCCTTAGAGCAACTCCATCAGATGCTATAGCCTGGTGGACAGGCAACCCAATAGCCTCCCTCCCTTGCTCCAGTCCATGTGGGTGATTGGGCTCGAGCGAGGCCCAGTGGACAGTCTATGCGGGAATCCACAGACCGAGAGCTTAAGGAACCAAATCTGACGTGGCATGACATAGAATAGTATCCAAACCAGTCGTCTCTAACCATTTGCAGAGTCCCCACAGTCCTCGACTCGGGATACTCCGATGTGGACATTATTAGAGCCATCCACATGGCCAACAACGACGTCACCGCCCCAATCAACATAATCTTCGACACGCACAGTTTCAAATTGAAGGACCGGCTTTTTGGAAGAATCCCCAAATTTTGAGCTCCGAGGTCGTAAATTTGAAGCAAATTGGGGGTCAGAAGAGTAATTGCACTTTGGGTACCGAAGGAAATGGGAGTAGTTGCCCCAGTTATTCAGGGGACGACGTGGTTGAAGAAGTCGCGGTTGCACGGTGCGAGAGCTCGGCTGCGAGCCAGTGGTGGTTTGTGGGCAGCGGTGAAGTTTCAGGTTTATCAACGTGTAAAGTTCGGAGGCTTAGGCCTGGAGACGAAGTGGATTTTACTTTTCCAACAAAGAGCAGTTCGACATCTCCGTCACTCGGCGAGGCTTTTGGGAAGGGACGGCGGGCAGCTGCTTGTTCGGAGATTGTGAGGCTTTCAAACGAACACATTCATTATTTATTTATATTTTTTGCTGAAATTGTAGAAGTTATTTATATTTGTAAAATATAAATATAAAATAAAATAATGTAATAAAATAATTGTTCAATTTGATATATCGAGACTAAAATTTAAAAAAATATCAAATTACCATATAAACCTTTGAATTTAAATTTTATATTTAAAATTTGACATCATGGTCTTAATCACAAATCTCTAACTACCGTAAGTTCCATAATTGCACCCCAACTACACCAAGCAACTAGTTTATAAGTATCGATCTCCTAAATCCCATTTATCCACCGACACACACTTCTATCTTCAAACCCTCCGCGCCCTCCTCCTCCCTTGTTAGATTCCGCTCCTCTCCATCACCACCAACAATGGCAGAGATTTCTAAGGTGAAAGTCACCGGAAAAACCCATGTGAAGCCCAACAAGAAGATAGGCAACCAACAATGTCGGCTGGTCACATTTGACCTACCCTACCTGGCATTTTACTACAACCAAAAGCTCCTTTTTTACAAGGGGGGTGTGTTCGAGGAAATGGTGAAGAAACTGAAGGAGGGTTTGGAGGTGGTTCTGGTGGAGTTTTACCAGCTAGCCGGGAAGCTCGGGAAGGACGAGGAGGGAGTGTTTAGGGTTGAGTATGGTGATGAGATGGAGGGTGTGGAGGTGGCCGAGGCGGCGGCGGAGGAGATCAGCATAGCTGATCTGGCAGTTGAGGAAGGCACCAGCGCTTTGAAGGACTTCATCCCCTACAACGCGGTCTTGAACTTGGAGGGCGTTCACAGGCCTTTGCTAGCAGTCCAGGTAATTAATCAATGCTAATTAAGCTACGTAATCTTGCTTAAATGTGGTCAGCGGTCCAAATATCTTGTTAAATAATGCATTACTGTTGTTGTTAATCTCAGTATCTAATTAATCTTTAGGGAAAAAAAATCCAACAACTTGGCTTGATGAAGTTATTAAAGAGGGGACCCAAAAAATACTATGTGATGTCAATTTAGAGAGATTTTTCGGCCTAGAATATATGGTAGGGCATCACAAGTCATTAGACAATTGAATAAATATTTGAAAAAAAATAAAATAAAATTCTCCAACTATATAATAACATGTAATGTTTTGTACTATATACCAGACAAATTGAAAAATCAATCAATTTGAAAGTGGACAAACTGAAAAATCAATCAATTTGAAAGTGGGGTGGGTGGAGTTGAAGGGTTTTTTCTTGAAAAAAATACCATAATAATTTGAAACTTTTAATTACATGCTATTTTATGTGACATGAAATGTATTTATTTAGGTAGTTGGCCTCTATTTAATTTCTGATTTCTTTGGGGACCTAAATAAATGCTTTCTCATCCAAATGGCTAGTGTTTCACGCCACCGTTAGGTTTAGAATGCGATGTTTTAAGGTTGGTTTAGAAGTTATTTTTGCAAGAAGCATTTAAAAGTACTTTTTCAAAAAAAAACAAAACGCTTCATTTACTATTTACCATGATTAACCTTTTCTATCATTGATTTGGCAGTTAACCAAGCTGAAAGATGGACTGGCAATGGGGTGCGCCTTCAACCATGCAATACTAGACGGGACGTCCACGTGGCACTTCATGAGCTCATGGGCCGAGATCTGCAACGGATCCAAATCCATTTCGACCCAACCATTCCTGGACCGGACCCAGGCCCGAAACACGCGCGTGATGCTCGATCTCTCCCCGCCGGCATCAAACGGCGAGGTCCCCGCCAACGGTAAAACGGAGCCCAACCTGAGAGAGAGAGTCTTCAAATTCTCTGAAGCAGCGATCGACAAGATCAAGTCAACGGTCAACGCAAACCCGCCATCCGACGGCTCAAAACCTTTCTCCACATTCCAGTCCCTCTCCGTCCACATTTGGCGCCACGTCACCCAAGCCCGCCAACTAAAACCCGAAGACTACACGGTGTTCACCGTCTTCGCCGACTGCCGCAAACGGGTCGACCCGCCCGTGCCCGACGCCTACTTCGGGAACCTAATCCAGGCCGTGTTCACCGTCACGGCCGCCGGACTGCTGTCGGCAAACCCGCCGGAGTTCGGCGCATCGATCATCCAGAAGGCGATCGAGGGGCACAACGCGAAAGTGATCGATCAGAGGAACACCGACTGGGAGAGCTCGCCGAAGATTTTCGAGTTCAAGGACGCGGGAGTGAACTGCGTGGCGGTGGGGAGCTCGCCGAGGTTCCAGGTCTATGAGGTGGATTTCGGGTGGGGAAAACCCGAGGGGGTGAGAAGCGGGTCGAACAACCGGTTCGACGGGATGGTGTATTTGTACCAGGGGAAGAGCGGCGGGAGGAGCATCGATGTGGAGATTAGCTTGGAGGCTCCGACGATGGAGAAGCTCGAACAGGACAAGGGCTTTCTGGTCATTGACAATTAGTTAATTAAGCTTGGGATTTGGGTTAAGATAATTTGAAGGCAGTTTAATTAGTAGTGGTAACTATGGGATTAAGATTAATTAATTGGTTCGTGTGTGGGTTTAGTTGAGGCAGGCTTTTTATAATTACGGGACTCACATTCGGACCGATTTTTATTTAGATTTGTATGGGAGAGTGAGCTATTTGCTGGTCTGTTCACTTAATGCTCTTTTTTATTTTATTTTTCGCTTGGATATTAAATTTTAATTATAAAAAGTTTACTATTCCAATTCTAATTTAAATCTAATGTCACATTCTCTTTAAGAGGAGGATCCCATTTTACCCAAAAAAATAAGTAAAAATAAGAATTATGTGGAGAGCCGTCCGATCTCTTGTTATAATATCGTGCGTTTTGTGACTGAACATGTCATATTACTTTATTTTATTTTTTCATATCTTTTATTTTATTTTTAACGGAATAAAGAACTCGTTGTCTCACGAGGAGACGCATATCAATTGAACGCCGATATTTCAAATTCAGATATGGTCTCCTCTGTCTTATCATTCTACATGTTACACTTTTTGTTGCTTTCGTAAAAGGGGTTGATTGAAACTCTTAGTGGGTTTTCGCCGACGAGATTTTTTTGTTCACCAAGGAAGAGGATCTTTCAAATGTGTTTTGGGCATTCAAATCGGGGTAATGAGTTTGTTTAGTCCCCCGGCCGCAAGATCTCACTAAAAGCGATCAGACGGCTTCCGCATCGTCCCATCATTTATCAATTTGTATACTATTTTCTTCTCTCTCTCTCTCACAAAAAGTGCCATAATTCAACTAAATCATTAGTAAATATTTTTGGAACCAATCATTAATAAATATGTAATTAAATTACGAAAAAATTACTTAAAGTGTTTTATCGAAGAAGCACATAACCGGTGCTTCTTGTAGAAATCAATTTAAGTGCTTTTGAAACCCAAAAATATTTTCTCTAAAAGCACTTTCAGTCATTTTAAAAGTACATTCAAACAAGCTCATAATCGGTAGGCAAAATAAAAGATAAAATGATTGAAATAACTAATCACTTTACTAAGAAAAACCAAATTATAGTTTAGTTCTGTAAGTATTTTAAAATTACACTTGTTTAGTTTCAGACTCAAACCAAATCGGTTCAATTTGTTTATGTCAAAATTAATTGTTCCCATACAAACTACTGTTTTTTGGTGGCTTAAATTAAATAGGAAAAAGTAAAAAAAAAAAATTATAACTTCTACAATACATTATATTTAATTTATTCCTTTCTGCATAGCAGTAAATATAGTGAATTTTACTGATCAAATAAAGTGAATTGTTAGGATGCACCTAAGTTTTATATTTATCTGCCAATTAACAAACGAATTTTCAAGGTTGGTTTGGTATTACTGAAATTATTTTAAAAGTTGAGATTAAAATTGTGTTTGATAAATGAAACAAAAGTGTTTTTTTTTTTTTTTGGTCAAAATTAGAAATCAAAAGCAGCTCTACCTTGCTTATGAAAACATCATTTTTTTTTTCACATCACAACAACTCCAAACTAGTAATCACTTTATCCTTTCAGTTTTTTTTATCGAAAATACAGTTGAGCATATCAAAATATAAATAATTAAAATTTTATTCAAATATCCAACCGCTTATATTATGATTATATGACGATGATACATAATTGAGCCGTATATCTTTGACAGCCAACAGAATCCTCTTCGGATCCTTTTGGTGAGAATTATGGGAATCCGTAAATCATATTTGTTTATTGTACATCATATAATCAGTTTTTATCAGGTACTGATTGTGTTTAATTTTAAATAAAAATATTTAAAATAATTTATGATCACATGATACACGATGAAATATCTCTGAATTCTCAGGATTCGGATTCCTTTGACAGTAGGCGACTGGTTGGGTTAGAGTAGCGCTCGAACCGGAGTTTAGGGCGCTTTACGGAAAAATTCTCTCTCCCTCCCTCTGCTTTCTCTCTCTCTTCCCATCGCCCACTCTCACTTCACCCACCCGCCAACATATTATTGTCTTCCTCCCTCCAAAGTTTGAGGGCGTCGCAGTAATATATTCATACGTCCAAGGGGACTTGCGAATTTGCGGCCGGCTTCGAGGTTTAACGGACGGCGGATTCTTTCTCGGGTAAGTCCGATTCAGATTCTACGAAATTTGAGATTCGGAAACCCTAGTTTCTACTGTATTTGATGTTTGGTGATTTGTGTGATTGGATTACAATGTGAGCGTCAAACCCCTGAGAATTTAGGGTTTTAGGTGGACGAACTTCCAGTTTTATTTTGATTGTGTTGTTGGGATTGTGCTAAACACTTGGAATTATAAGCTATTGACTTGTGTTTTTGGTTCTTAGAGTGTGTTTTGATGGATTCTCCTGAACGTAGTCGGAGTCATGTGAAACGAGAGGTGGAGGATAGCTCAGATTTGAGGCGTGATAGGGCTGGAGACGATGAAGAATGGGAGGGCAGTGATAAGAGGAAGCACAGGTCAAGCCGATCAAGAAAGTCCGGTAATGGAGAAGACACGGGAGGAATAGAGAGCAGTGGAAGAAGGAGAAGTTATGGGGACAGAAGTGAGAGCCGAAAGAGATCAGGTGGCTCTAGCGTTGCAGATAGTGATGAAGACGATTATGACTCAAGAAAAGAGTCACGTTCTAAGCAGATGAAGAAAAAACAAGAAGAGAGCAGTTTGGAAAAGTTGAGCAGTTGGTATCAGGACGGGGAATTAGAGAACAGGCAAGATGGTGGAGATAAGTTGGGAGGTAGAGGGTCAGTTCGAGCTGAAGAAAGTGAGAGAAGGAAAATGAGCTCAAAGCTTACACAGCATGAGGATTCTCAGAGTAAAAGTAAGAGTAAAGAGGAAAGACCCCATGACGGAGAGCTTGAAAAGACACTTGGTAGAGATTCCAGGCATTCGGAGAGTAAGGAGAGCAGCCGCGAGAGGACACATGGTTCTTCTGAACAGGTGAAGACCTCGAGAAGAAGATGGGATGATTCAGAAGGTGGGAGAAAGGCAGAAGAAAGTCATTATGAAAAATCCGATTCA
This sequence comes from Pyrus communis, assembly GCF_963583255.1. Lineage (NCBI taxonomy): Eukaryota > Viridiplantae > Streptophyta > Magnoliopsida > Rosales > Rosaceae > Pyrus > Pyrus communis. Next base: position 2,182,421 of record NC_084818.1, read on the forward strand.
AGAAGCAGTAAGCCTTCTGATCCTAAGTATGAGAGTTCTAAAGAGAAGAGTGTCTCTGCGAGAAATGAACCCAGCGAGAGTAGAATCCGGGGTGTGGATTCAAACAGTGATAGAGCTACCAAATCTAACAGGGAAGAGAGAAAACCTGATGTGGAAAAGAGTAAGAGCAAAACCAGGCCAGAAACACTGGAAGAAGACAACAGGGATGGTCCTGTCACTCGTGAAGATAGATCAGGCAGGGAGAAAACTGAAAAGCATAGACAGCAGAGAACTCCAACTGGTCGGGATGTTGCTGAAAGCAAGGAGCGGTCTTTGAATGCAGATGAAGCAAATGTGGGGACGAAAGACAAGGGTTCTAGAGAAGTAGGAAGTACCACCAGGACGAGGACACCTGAGCGGAGTGGGAGGCGTTATCAGGATTCAGAATACTGTGAGATGGATAATGACAGGAGTTTTAATCTTAAGCGGAAGGAACTGGATAAAGATGGTTATAGAGATGATCGATCAAAAGGGAGAGATGAAAGCTGGACTGACAAGAGTAGGGACCGAGAAGGTTCCAAAGAGAACTGGAAAAGAAGGCAACCCAGTAGTAGTGAAAAAGACTCCAAAAATGGGGACATGAATTATGATCATGGTAGAGAGTGGGAGCTGCCACGGCATGGTCGTGAGAGGACTGACAATGAAAGGCCTCACGGTCGGTCTGGTAATAGGAAAGATGGAAGCCGTGGTGAAGCTGTGAAGACCTCATCAAATTTTGGAATTTCAAATGAAAATTACGATGTGATTGAGATCCAAACTAAGCCTATAGATTACGGAAGAGGAGACTCAGCATCCAACTTTGCTAGGAGGACCGAAGCTGGTCAGCATTCTGATGGGAGATCAGCACCAAGTGATGAAGAGTGGGCATATCTGCAGGATGACAGGACAAGGAGGAGTGATATGTATGGATCTGGACCAGCTAGAGAAGATTCAAAGGAAAGATATTCAGATGATATTAACTCCCTGCGAGATCAGAATTCATGGAGGGAGGACTCTGATGCCTATGGAGGCAAAGGTCAAGGACAGAAAGGTTCTATGCCTGGGCGTGGTGCTGGTGGCCAAAGTTCTGGTGGTGGCTTACAGCCTCCATATGGAAATGCAGAGCCAGGTTCCTTCAATAGAAATGCTTCACAAGGGATGAAAGGGGGTAGAGTAGGTAGAGGAGGAAGGGGTAGGCTTACTGGAAGAGATAGCCAACCGGTAGGAATCCCACTTCCAATAATGGGATCGCCGTTTGGCCCTCTTGGAATGCCACCACCTGGACCCTTGCAGCCACTTACACCTAGCATGTCACCTGCTCCAGGTCCACCAATGTCCCCTGGCGTCTTCATTCCACCATTTTCTCCTCCTGTGTGGCCTGGGGCTCGGGGAGTTGACATGAATATGTTAGGTGTCCCACCTGGTCTCTCCTCGGTCCCTCCTGGATTATCAGGCCCAAGATTTCCTCCTAATATGAGTACTCCGACAAACCCTGCCATGTTTTTTAACCAATCTGGCCATGGAAGAGGAGTTCCTCCAAACATATCTGGCCCTGGTTTTAATTCTGCAGGACCAATGGGACGAGGAACTCCGGCTGATAAAAATCAAGGTGGTTGGGTTCCTCATAAAAGTAGTGGACCTCCTGGTAAAGCTCCTTCCAGAGGAGAGCAGAATGATTACTCGCAAAATTTTGTCGATACTGGTATGCGACCCCAGAATTTCATCAGGGAGCTGGAGCTTACAAATGTTGTGGAGGATTACCCCAAGCTGAGGGAGCTTATACAGAAAAAGGATGAGATTGTGGCTAATTCTGCTTCACATCCCATGTATTACAAGTGCGACCTGAAAGAGTTTGAGCTATCCCCAGAGTTCTTTGGAACCAAGTTTGATGTCATTCTCGTGGATCCACCTTGGGAGGAATACGTTCATCGTGCTCCTGGTGTTGCTGACCACACAGAGTATTGGACGTTTGAAGAAATAATGAATCTTAAGATTGAGGTAGTATATCTGCAAATCACATTTTTTTTCCCTGACAAAAGACTAGAAATAGGCATCCCTACGAGCTTATGGCAAACTTGCTGCTTAATTTTAACTTCATAGTGGTAAATCATAAATCAGTTATCAACAGGTGCTTCATATGATTAAATATTAGCATTTTAATATTCTTTAAGCTGCACATACATTTATATGTACTTTACTATATTAGACACTTAGACTAATTCATATGCCATACAGGTTTAATTGCTCAATAGTTGAACTTTTGTCTTTTGTTCTCTCAGGCAATAGCAGACACACCTTCTTTCATTTTTCTTTGGGTGGGTGATGGCATGGGTCTTGAGCAGGGTCGTCAATGTCTAAAAAAGGTATTTAATCCAGAATTTTTGATTCGATTCTAAACACAACGTGTGGTTGCCTTTATTCCTGTAATATGATGTTGGATAATATGTTTGTGTAAACAAATTGTGATTATCTACATCTAATCAATGTGGTCCTGCAGTGGGGATTTCGTAGGTGTGAAGATATATGTTGGGTGAAGACAAACAAAACTAATGCAACTCCTGGTTTGCGCCACGATGCTCATACTTTGTTTCAGCACTCAAAGGTTGGTGTAATTTTTCTTGTGTACACCTTCATCTTATTAACTGCCCTCCCCCCTTGTTGAAAATGCTTTGTGGTACGTTAATTGCTTTTTAAATAGTTTGTTCTGTTGCCAATACAATGAAGGAACATTGCTTAATGGGAATAAAAGGCACCGTTCGTCGCAGCACTGATGGCCACATAATTCACGCCAACATTGATACAGATGTGATAATAGCCGAGGAACCCCCGTACGGTTAGTAACCACATCAAGAAAGCTGAGTTTTATTACTATCTGTGAATCATGGTTTAAAGCTGAAGAATAGTGTGGGTGTTTATCTCAATGTTTCTGTGATCAAGTCGTATGATGTGTAATGAGCTGGTGGCAATAACTTAGTCTGCTGTTGAGTTTGCTCCTTGTGTCTAAAATGAGTTAGATGTTTTATGCTGTTGGTTTATATACATGTAACGAAATATAAGCAAAATAACTTGGTATTCTTTGCAACTGTTGATCCTTTGCCTGTGAGGAATATACTTTTCTTGCTATTTCTGTTATGTTTTAGATATTAAGCGAGTTTTGTTAAAATGGTAGTGGCATGCATAAATGGTGACACAATCATCTCTGTAGCGAAATTTTTCTTTAGGTGTAAACACATAAAAAATAGTCGTACCCTCGTATAATTAAACAAAATGAGGAATGGAGGGGATAGAAATGGCATTATCAATTACATTATTCTTGGTTCTTGTGACACCATCCCATTTTGCATCTAGAGCAATGAAAATGAGAACCTATGATGCTAAACTATGCCTTCGGAATTGCAGGTTCAACCCAAAAGCCTGAGGATATGTACAGGATTATTGAGCATTTTGCCCTTGGCCGTAGAAGGCTTGAGCTCTTTGGTGAGGACCACAACATTCGGTCCGGCTGGCTGACCGTTGGTAAAGGACTATCCTCATCGAATTTTAATGCCGAGGTAAAATAGCTTAAGCTCAAATTCTTGGTGTTTTTATTTTATTTTATTTTTTGTTTGGTTTTATGTTGCAAAGTAGAAATTATTTCTTTATCAAATCATGAGTTATTCATTGGAATATGAATAACCATACATGCCCAGAAGTGGGTTTAAAGTCGGTTAATTATAACACTGCATCGATCTTGTTCCCTTGTCGACACGAAAATCTGTTTCATGATTTGTCCAGGGATATACCAAGAACTTTGCTGACAAGGACGGGAAGGTTTGGCAAGGAGGGGGTGGACGAAACCCACCTCCAGAGGCACCTCATCTTGTGGTGACAACTCCAGACATAGAGACCCTTCGGCCCAAGTCACCGATGAAAAACCAGCAGCAATTGCAGCAGCAGAATTCATCATCCATTTCTCTTACGCCAGCAAATTCCTCCAACAGAAGACCGGCCGGAAACTCACCGCAAAATCCAATTGGTCTTGGTGTAAACCAAGAAGCTTCAAGTTCTAATCCCTCAACTCCAGCTCCTTGGGGGCCTCCACCAATGGAGGGTTTTAAAGGGCGAGACGGCAACAGTATGCCGTCAGATGATAAGGTTTATGATATGTATGGATACTCAGGACAGCCAAATGGTGAGTTTCTAGATTTTGAGTCTCACAGGCACATGAATTTGTTGTAACGAAACGAGAGTGATATTTCTTTTTATTTGTATTGTAATTCTTTTTCCCTCTTGTATAAATGGAAAGAAAATGCGCTATTGTTATGCGTCCATCTATGTTATTGTTCATCTGTTTCCCTTTCATCTTGAATAAAATTGCTCAGAATTTATAATCTTCAAAGTCGAAGACACCGCGGTACAAACCCGAAACGAACCGAAATGTCACTTTCTAAAAAGATGGCGTTTCTGCATCAGTACTAGGTCAAAATCATGCTCTTAGATGAGACTACAGGCACCTTGTTGTACACAATTATACAGAAATTCTATGGACTTAAACTATTTCCATCAACAAAAATTGAGAAGGAACAACAAAAGTGGGATTTCTCAGCTCCATTCATCCTCCGTCAAGCTTCATGCCTCGAACTTGACAAATTTGAGAGTTACGAAAAATTGGCAAGCATCCGTCAATCAACTGTGAGTTGTTCTTATGTCTCACTTTGAGGTTGTTGGGGTGAAGGCGTTCCAGCGGCAGTTTCTTCAACAGTTTGAGGTGGTTGGGGTGAAGGCGTTTTTGCAGCAGTTTCTTCAGCTGTATCTGTTACCAATGTAAGCATACAACAATGTTAACAACAGCGAGATAGAGATGTATACATTCAACAAAGTTATCAAGAGAGATTTAATGACGACTAACCTTGAGACGGAGTCTGAGGTTCAACCTGACTTTCTGCTGGAGCAGATACCTGTGCCTTCTTTTGGGCAGCTGCTAGCTGCTCCTCTGTGATCTTTAAGTACTCTTCTGCGGTGTATGCTCTGGGTGGTGACGGAACCCCATCTGCATTAGATAATTGACAGGTCAGGATTTAATCAAGAGACAAGAAACTATATGCACTGAATCATACAGCGAAAATATGAATCCGATAAAAAAATGGCTAAACAGTGAATATTTTCCTCTAAACGTATTTTCCTCTAGTTACTTGGATTTGTCATTTTTCCTATTATTGGTTCATATCCTAAACCTCATAAATTTTCACAAAACTTCCATAATGTGTCAGATGATCTAATGGCAATTTGACACATTAATCGCTTACTGGGGTCAGCCGTGGCAGTTGATGAAGAAGTTGAATTCTTGCTCATTATCCTGGCATTGTATGCATCTATTGACGATAAACTTGAAATGTCTGGAGTTTTGGAATCTTCATCTGTGGTTTTAGAATCTTCAATCGTAGTTTTGGAATCTTCAGTCACGGTAGTTGATGAAGGGGTTGAAGTAGTATCCATTTTCTTGCCATTGAATGCATCTATTGTTGAACTAGAAATGTCATCAAGACCGATCTCCTTTTCAAGGGTGCTCTTGAAATCCCTTGAAACTTCCTGCAGATGCACGTACATGCAACATTGACATCCTTCTCATAAGAGGCATAAACATACATTTCAAATGAAGTTAATATTACCTACCTGAAGTTCTTTAATGGTGGGTTGAAAAGCACGCAAAGTCTTTCCTAATGTCCGAGCAACCTGCACGAAGATAATCGTTACTCAGGAATGCCAAAAGATCTGCTAAACTGTCAACACTAAGGTTATCAATTCTTTTTCTAAAGCTTGTCATCCTACCCTCTCGACCCCATCATTACTTCAATCAACGAGTTTTGATCAACAACAATTCTGTGAGGGGTTCCTATACCAATCAGACCCTAGCCCTCCACACCCCTCTATCCCCGCTACTTAAACTGAGAATACATGCATCCACATGAGAAATTAAGAGCTCGTTTGGAATTACTTCTGGGAAGGTCAAAAAGCGCTTTGATGACAGAAAATTTTAGAAGTGTTTCTGGTTTATGGAAGCATTTGTAGTGTTTTCCGAGAGAAGCACCTATCAAGTGCTTACTTGGGAAGTGCTTCCGAAAGAATTTTCAGGAAAATCTTGGATTTTAAACATTATTGTGCTTCCAGCATAAGCACTTCGGATGAAAGCACTAATGAGTAGAAGTGTCTTCTACAAAACAATTTCGGACCTAAACTTCCAGCTACAATATAACATACCACTCACCTCAGCAAGTCCCTTGGGACCAAAAACCAGCAAAGCCACTACTCCAATAACCAGAGCCTCAGGAGCTCCAACACCAAACAGCGATGCATAAACCACCATACCCTTACACCTTCTCTTCCTCTCTGCACCGCCAAATCACAAACGAGCTGGACTGATTAACCAAAACAGCAAACAAATTGCAAAATCCAAGAAAAACCCACGAACCCAAATGCTGAAAAGTTACCTAATTTCAAAGACTTCGGTGCGAATGAGACGCCCAGATGCTTCAATCCAGTCCATGGCGAGAAAGGGCTGAGACCCAGTGGCGGAACCACAGAACAGAGCTGAAATTTCGGGTCTTTGCGGCGGAAGGCGGCTGCTTTTGTGCCTCTGGCGGCGGATGACGACGAGCACACAAATGTGGTAGGAGCAGCAGCAACGATGGACGCCATGGCCATCAGTTCGAGATTTTTGATAGTTTTGGAGTCATGAGCTCTGGTGACGGTCCAAAATTATACCAACCAGAAACATTAAATGTGTTTTCAGTTTTCAGCATTTCTGGGTGGGCCTTGAAATGTGGGCTTGATCTATACTTTTTGTTGGGCCAGTTTAACACTGCCCAAATGTTGTTGGTTTGCTCTTCTTTGGCCCAAATTATTGATGTTATCTGTTTTTTCAGTTACAGGGGAGGGACAGCGGGTGAAGGAAGATTCGAACACAAGACCTTGATTGCAGAAGTAAACGTTGGTATATGGGTTGAATGATTTTTCAAACAATCGGATACTCTAAGCTACTTTAATTTATCCAGAAATTGATCGAATTCCGAGTGTGATGCGCAGCGAGACCAAACAAGTCACTCCCTCGCCTCGTAGCATCAACATCTTTTTATAGGTTAAGTCAGTTCTTAAGATGGCTCACCTTATTCTACTACAATCCAAGCAACATAATTTCTTAATCAACCGAACTAAAACATATTTGTAAGCAGTGTTTAAAATATCAGTATCGATGATATACAAATTTGTTGAAATATCGATGGATATGTTGATATCCGTACCCATATCGGTTAACTCCGATGATGGAAATTTTCTAAAAAACGTGGTCATTTAAAATGAAACTTTAAGAAATGTCATATGACAATTTGCTAGGCGCTAGGTAGTGAAAACCCGCCGCGATTTAAAGCAAATTGTTTCGAAAAATCGATCTGGAGCTAGGCGGTCCTAGGCGGGCTAGGCGGTCCAAGGTGGTCCTAGGTAGATTTGATTTTTTTTTTTTTTTAATTGATTGTGTGCTTTTTTATTTTTTTAGTTTCATGATGGTATACTTATAGAAATGGTGTACCTAATTTGCAAAGTATGGATTGACTACAAGTTCATTCAATTGTGAAATGAATTGGAGAACTCAGATACATACAAAAAAAAAAAAACCTACATACAACAACGTTAAATAATTTACTCTATGTCCAATTCAATGCAAGGATCATGAACAAAAATAATTTAGTCTATCATCCAAGAATACTCCTCATAATGATTATATGCTTACTGTTTTCTAAATATTGAACTTGTTGGATGGATGTACTTTGTGTATTCTTCTACTTCTATTTTTGCATTTTATCATTATTCTATTATCCATACAAGTATAGTTTTTTATTTTATTTTATTTTTATTTTAAGTGTAAATAGACACTTATTTACAAGATATATAATAAATTTACATAAATCCGTATAGACCCCGCCTAGCTGTCTAAGCGCTAGGCCCCTACCCGCCGCGGGACTAGGGCCTAACGCTTTTTAGAACCTTGCCGATATGTTGGAAATATTGATAAAATATGTCGGATTTAACCAAATTTAAGAGTTTCTGCAATATTTTATAGAGTTTAGATTTTCGCATTTCCATATTTTCTCTTATTTTCTTAATATTTTGACCGTATCGAAAAAATTTCAAATACTATCCGCAAGAGATTCATGCATTAAATCCCACAACAATGATTGAACTTCATCCATACTCCCAAAGCATTGTGATCTTGAATTATTCCGACGAGAGAATTTTGCAAAGGGGCATAATTTATGAAGGAGGATCTTGATGTAAATCTTTTATATACATATAATATGTTATGCATGTGTTTGTATATTAAAAGTATGCGATCGAACCCCCACCTACTCGATAAGTCGAACATGTGGTGTGCTGGTTTAGCTTTTGGCTTGTAGGGCCGTACCCACACCAAGCCACCCCATGAGAGGTTCATTTTTGTGAAATATCTAGTAGCTGCCCCTCCCTTGTGGACCCCTGCCCTTTTCCAATATTTGGTTACATGGGTGGTGGATCTAGAAACATAGAATTATCACATTATTCACTTTAAATGTAACCAAACCTGTATGGTATAATTTAGTCTCGTTTGGTGGGGCCAGCATGGAAAGCATTGAATTAGGCTCCCGGGTTGTGTCGCGTTGAGACTCGTGTCTCGTGTAAGCATGTCGACATCTGTTGAGCTATGTTATGAAGGTTAGTCCAGCAACATTTGATGTACCCTGTCAAGATATGTCGAGTGTGTATTTTAGCAAACATTTGGTAAGTTGGTTCGAGTCTCATATCAGGCTGCCATTTCCAAGCTTTTTTTTTTTTTTTTTTTTTTTTTTTAACGTTTTTCGTAGGATCTCGAGACCTAGGGAGACCTAGTTGTTCCTTAAATGGATCAATGCTTAGAGACAACTAGGCCTGGTTAAAGGGATTCTCTCCGGATCACTTCCACTAAATTCATCCAATCAATCAATTCAAGCTCTTGAAATTTGATTCAATAATTACAAACAGGGGGCCCTTTTAAAATTTATAGTAACTTGTTGGATCAAATTTCAAATACCTGGATTAGGTGATTGGGTGGATTTGGTAGAAGGGATCTGGAGAGGATCCCTTTCCTCAATTCAATATCTAGGCTTAATTCGAAATTCTTTTGAGTATACAAGTGCTGTCTGAAATACTAATTTGTAGTCTTAAAAATAAATTTTCTTATACCTGAATAACTAATGTATCGTTCTTATTCAATAACCACACCATCAATTTAATTTGGAATTGGTGGGCTTTTGATATACAACTTTTAACTTTTGTTTGTAGAAGTAACCAAAGTGATGTCTAGAAAAGTGAATTTCATCATAAATTTCAAGAACAGAATCTGAATGTAAGTGTGCGGGAGACTAGGTAACATGAAATTGAATAATTAAAAAGTAAAAAGGTGAAAAGGTAAATAATAATAAAAAGGGGGGGTTCAGAAAGCAAGAGGATTGAATGGGATGGATCATGGATGGATGATGATAATAAAAAGAGAGAACCACCCACCCGTGCAAGTTTAATTTAGTGTATGTGCATGTCGCTATCTTACGCACGTGGGGTGCGCACAAATACCCATTCGGAAAACACAAGGCCATCGCTCGTACGTGAACATCTTTGACAAAAGGTTTTAACCTAGTGGAAAATATAATTTAAAAAATTAGAGATAACTTGATATAGATCTAATTTTGTGAGTCATTAGCAGAATTAGTCCACTTCATTGAAATAGGTCCAATAATTGAGATTCCACGTATGCTTATTTATGATTTGTACCATATTTACCCCTTAGGCTTACGAATTGTTATAAATACACAAAATTTATTAATTATGAGATTATTTGTCGTTTAGCTAATCCCTTAACTGTAGGATTAGTTATAGCCATATAATCACCTCAACCCCCAGTCTGTTTCATCCCTCCTTTTTTCCTTCTTCCAAACAATTCTCTCTATCAATCCTCCTCTTTTTTGTCTCTTCTTTTCATGGATGATATTTTTGTGTTCTTCCCTCCAAATTCAATCCTTTAATGGAGGTATATTATATCATATTTATATTTCTATGTTCCGCCATGTAGGTTAGCATTTTTCTTCCAATACAATAGGTAGTTTATTTTGTTTTGCAGGTAGATTATGTCTGCTTTGTAGGTATAAAGCATTTTTCTTGCTATACAATAGGTACGTAGTTACTAGGGTTTTCTTCATAAATAGTAGGTAGTTACTAGATAATATTTTAGTTTGAGTATTTAAATATTCAAAATTTAAAAACTGAATAAATGATAAAAAAATTAAAGAATTTAAATATTTTTATCTTAAGGGGCAAAATTGATTTCAAAATATGTAATTGGATAACTAGACTTAATCCCAAAAACTACCTATGTTTTTGGACCTAGATCCAAAAGCCCCTAAAAATTAATACTTTGCCCAGTTATATTTTCCTTTCCGGTTGGAATTTTTTTTGTTCAAATTTCACTTTAGATCTCTGTATTTAGAGTTTGGGTATATAATTTCAATTTTATAATTCTTATTAGTTCATTTTACTGGCCTATTTTATGAACGAAAAACTTAAACACTCCTAATCTCTTTATTTTTATTTGAACGGGACTCTCTCGGTCCATAAACTCCAAACTAAAGCTCCGGACTGGATCTCATTCTTCCTAATCAGGCCCACTAAAATGTTGTATTATATTTTAGACTTATTTTTAGTTACACTTCTGGAACTCGATTTTAGTCTCAATTTGCTCCTTGTGACTCAAAAGTCACCACTCTACTTCCTGAAACTCAAAGTTCGCTTCACTTTGCCCTTAGAGCTGATCCCAGTTTGCCCCCTAAAACTTGAAAGCTGTCTCCATAAAACTCAAAGTTTGCTCAACATTGCCTTAAATCTATTAATTTTTTATTTGAGTTTGATTTGGGTGCTCTAGGTAACATGGTCTTATTAGGTGTTGGATCCCACATATGTTTTACATGCCACCTATAAGTTGTAGGGAGAAGAGAGAATCCATAAGTCAAAGTGTAACGAATTTTGAGTTTTAGGAAGTAAAGTCGTAATTTTTGAGTGATAAGGATAAAGTGAGATCAAAATGAAATTTCAGATATCGTAGTTAAAAGTAATTCTATATTTTAACTTGGAAAGTTAGCGAATTTACGGTTTTTTCTGTTGGAGTGTGGGGATGGCAATTGAATGCGGTCACGAGAGGTGTCCCACAACCTAAAAAGCAGAAATCGAGAATATTACGAGTCACGAGAATCTCACGCGGTCACACCACCGCCGCTAGTAACTTTCCTGCTTCCCCATTAAAATCACCGCTAAATCATTAACTTGGTGGTGGGACATACTTGTTAAATTAGAACCACATAATAAAAGGAAATTTTAACGAAAAGCTTCCGATACTGTTTAATTTAACGAAACATTACATTTTTACATTAAAAAATCAATCCTGGTACTATTCACTTTACCCTTTATTTTGTCATTATCGTTAAAACTCAAAGTTTTCAAACCCTTTTCATTAATTTCTTATAATAGAATCTTTGTTATTAACTAATTAAATGTGTTTGACTAAACAAATTATATAGATAATTAAAAAATGAGTGTGTGAGAAAGAGAGATGGCAGCTGGCTTGTCCAATCCCTTATCCAATAAATTAACCCCCAACTTGTAAGATTTTAATCATTAATCTGTGAAAGCCATGGCCACAGTAAGAAATTTTTTTTTAGTGTGTCAGAAACATAGCTTGATCTATCAAATGTTATATATTTAAAGTATCAAATCGTGTTACTGTCAAATTTTCCACATTAAGTTAGTATTCTTATGTGAACGTACTTGTCAACATTAAATAAATGTGACTTGTGGAACAAGTTCGTCTTCATTTCAATGAAGGGAATCTATCAACATGAAGAGAGCATTGTTGTGTTTGAAAAACATGTATCACATAGAACCAGTGGAATCGATTGTATCGATAATTATCAAATTAGGAGAGATTCTTAGGTACGTCCATGTGATTAGAGATATAGAACGGACAAAAATATCTTATCACAGACAATAGAGACCTCCCAAAAAAGGATTAAGTTATTGTATTTATGAAAGATAACTGTTATTGACACTTTAAAAATCTCATTCTACACTCTTTACAAGTGTATTTTTCTTTCTAAATATAGAAAGTTTGGAGTGCAAAATGAGAATTTTGAAGTGCCAATAATAATTTCCTTATGAAAATAAAAACATATAACATCATTGTGATGAGATATTTTCAGTATGTTGGGACATCAGTACATAGGTCATATATCATTATACAAAAAGAAGGAAGATTTTTTTTTCAAATATTTTTTCGCTTGTATAATTATATATGACATATGCGTCCGTGTTTCCTTTTGAGTGAATCTAACAATAATAGTTGAGAAAAAGAGGAAGTATAATAGTGTATGGAAGAGTGGGGTGGTTGCATGCTATGCTTGCGTCATTAATATACTATTTGTCTTTAACAGAAATATTGCATACATTTTGCTGGATCTATGAATAATACAGATTTGTGCTTATTAGATTATACACAGCATGTTAATTTAATAAATAAAACACACATGAAAATATTTTATTTTATTTTTGATAATTTCATAACAAAAATTAGAATAATGCATCAAGCGGCAAGCCCACGTGCAGCTAATTTCTTTTTTCCTTGGTTAATCGCCATCATCATCGCCTATCCAATATTCTAATTATTTGATAACCAAATAAATAAAATAATGCAGCAATACAATAATTCGAGATTGATTTTTTTTTTTTTTTCACAAACGATAAATTTTCAAACTCACGTCGCGGTAAGGGCAACACTCATCCCCATCCTTCTAGCAGTCACGTGGATTTTGTTAGAAAATAAAAATAAAAAATAAATGTGTGGGTCCCATTTCTGGAGAGAGAGTTTGCATATACAATGCAAGTCCACATTCATTCATTCATTCATTCAGCTTCAAGAAACGTTCATTACCAGATCGAATCCGCCATGTCCGTTGAATCTCGCCGGAAAAACTGTCGTTCTCCGGCCTCGTAGCTCGGAACTCGAAACCCAATTGGTCAATCTTCGCCGGAGTTGTTTATTTGAGATAAAAAAAGCTGAGGAATTTAGCTCCAGAAGCAAAGCAACGAGCTTTGTGGGATCACAGAAGCAGTCATGAATAGCAGCGTTGACACTATCAACGCCGCCGCCACCGCCATCGTCTCCGCCGAAGCTCGAGCCCAACCTACGACCGTCTCTGTAACTCTCTCTCTCTCTCTACTGCCTACATATCTTTATGCATGTTTGTTTTTCTCTTCTCTCAATTTGTTCTGATTTTTGGGTCCTTGTTATACTGATAATACTCTGTTTGGTTGCTGAGAAACTGTGGGAATCAAAATCACACAGATATGGGCTGTTGGATCTTGCGTTCTTGAATTTACTTTCCATCCAAAAAAGTGGAAAGTATGAATCTTTGAGTGTTTTTCTAGTGCAAATAATCGTTGAAATTCTTAAATTTGATTGAACTCATATAATTTAATGATGGATTAGTATAAAGGTGTAAAATTTTATTTTAATTTTAGTTTAATGGAGTCTTTATTGTGTTTGTATTGCTATATGGCGACTTCGTTTTATTTCAATTGCTAGTATTTTGGTAGGTATGTTTTGATGTAGTTCCAGATTTTGCTAGATAGCACCTAGCAGAAGCTCACAACCGAGCATAGTGGCGTTTTAGGATTCATAGAATTTCACACCCACCTCACTTAGTAGGATAAGGCTTTGTTGTTGTTGTTGTTGTATCTGGTGAACATTTCATAGTTTAGAAAGTTTGGAGTTTCGGCGAAGAAATCCAGCCGGGAAGGAGACCTATTTGCCATCCTAACAACTTTTCCTTCTTGTCGCCATTGCTACGGAGGATGTCGCCTGGTGGCTTTTATAGAAGCGGCTTTCAGAGTGCCATACACCAGAATAGCTTTAAACCCTTAATTGTAAATTTCAATTTCAGTTGCCCACTTTGATTCTGTTGCTTCGTGATGTAGAATTGTGTATAAGTAATTACATAAGACACTTTTATTCATTTCGAAGATTGTACGTGAAGTTCTTTTACAAGTCAGTATCTTAGAGATGTTCGTTTGTGGGTTGAGAGTGAATTCAAATCTTTGTGGTGTTAAATTGAGTAGGTTCTTCTGGTTTCTTTCGTGCATTTTTTTGGTGTTAATTTTGAAACTGAGTCATTGACAATCTTTTACCATTTGACTGCAGAAAAGAAGATGGGGAAGCTGCTGGAGCCTATATTGGTGCTTCGGGTCACATAAAAATAACAAGCGAATTGGTCATGCTGTCCTCGTTCCCGAGCCTGTAGTGCCAGGAGCTGCAGTTTCTACCATTGGTAACCAAACAACCTCCACCACAATTGTATTACCATTCATTGCCCCTCCATCTTCTCCTGCATCTTTCCTCCCATCCGATCCACCATCCGCTACCCAATCACCTGCTGGATATCTGTCCCTCACTTCCCTTTCTGCCAATGCCTACTCTTCGAGTGAACCTGCATCCATGTTTTCCATAGGCCCTTATGCATATGAGACACAGTTAGTGTCACCACCTGTATTCTCTACATTCAACACTGAACCATCTACTGCTCCATTCACTCCCCCTCCTGAATCCGTTCAGCTGACTACACCTTCATCCCCTGAAGTTCCATTTGCTCAACTTCTGTCGTCTTCACTGGACCGACAACGTAGAAATAGTAGTAACACCCAGAAGTTTCCACTGTCCCAATACGAATACCAGCCTTACCAACAATATCCAGGAAGTCCCGGCGGTCATCTCATATCACCTGGATCAGCAATATCAAATTCTGGAACATCTTCTCCTTTTCCGGACAGACACCCTATGCTTGAGTTTCGCATGGGGGAAGCTCCGAAGCTCTATGGTTTTGAGCATTTTACCACTCGTAAGTGGGGTTCAAGGCTAGGTTCTGGATCATTGACACCAGATGGTGCGGGGTTAGGTTCCAGGCTAGGTTCTGGAACATTAACACCAGATGGCTATGAGCTAGGTTCAAGGCTAGGTTCTGGATGTTTGACCCCCAATGGTGTGGGAGTTGGTTCCAGGTTGGGTTCTGGATGTTTGACGCCTGATGGTACGGGGCCAGCCTCTAGAGACGGTTTCCTTATGGAGAACCAGATTTCTGAGGTGGCATCCCTGGCCAACTCAGAGAGTGGATGTCACAATGGTGGAACTGTATTTGATCACAGGGTGTCATTTGAATTGACTGGTGAAGATGTTGCATGCTGTCTTGCAAATAAAGCATTAAGAACTGCAACGGAATCTTCAAATGATAGAGGAGCAGAATACGCAATTGAAAAAGAGGCGTTGTCAACAGACTCCAACAATCACCATGAGTTTGATGTTGAGGAAAGTTTGAGTAGAATTCCTGAAAATACTTCAGGAGAAGGGGAAGATCAAGGTTACCAGAAGCAAAGATCCATCACACTTGGTTCGACAAAGGAGTTTAATTTTGATAACACAAAAGCTGAAGTTCCGAGTAAGTCCAACATTGGCTCGGAATGGTGGGCTAACAAAAATGTTGCTGCTAAGGAATCTAAGCCTTGTAATGACTGGACTTTCTTTCCGATTCTACAACCAGGAGTTGGATGACATAGCAGTGGTTCAACATGGCTTTTTCGGATGTGTATAGCTTTGGTAAACCAGGGATCACATTGTTGACGACGAATGGATTGCAGAGGTGAGAGTTTCTTACGACCGAAAACAGATAACTGACAGGGGAATAGATTGTAGAATTGTTAGTGTGAGTGCTCAAAGAGCATTCTTTAGAACATTTTTTGTACTTTGATGTTAATACAGAGGATATAATTCACTTATGTAGATGTTGTGTTGTGGACTATTTTTTGTTCATGTGTAATAAAAAGGTCGAATTACGCCATTTTGAGTATTCGTGCTTGAAGATGCGTAACAGTCCATCCGGAAAGGGGTCCGAAAGTTCATACTTTACGAGCCTTACTGGAAATCTAATGCATTTGATCTTCGAAAGTCAATTTCTTTGCCCTAACCAGTTGTGAATCCGACAACGGAAATCGGTTTCAGAGCCGGAACCAGGTTCAAACTCGGAATGAAAGGAAAGGGATGGAGAGCATGAAGTGCCTTGAATATGTAGGGCATGAGCTTCACTGGTCTAACATTGTAGGGGTAGTGGATTGGGTGCAACCATTCAAGTTGGTGGCAACAAACCTTTGTTATGGTGGATTAAAAGGATAAGCATTTAATTAAAAATGTCTTATAGGTAATGGCCAAAGCTCAAGTCTTTGTCCTACCCACTTGCCCAAACAGGGCAGAAATGCAAACTAGGAACAGGCTGTGACCAACAAACCAGGAGACATGATTAAAACAACAAAAAGCAAGGATTAGGGCAACATGTCATGTTGGAAAAGTTTATGGCTCCAACTCCAAACCTCATCGCCATCAGGTGGATAGAGGTGCATATTGTAGTGTGGCTAATTGCACACCAATAGGTTTTTGTAGTGCTTAATTGACATAAAGGGTTCATTTGAGACTGTTTCTGTAGGAAACGCTTTTTTAGTTTTTAGTTACGTGTTTTTTCAAAACTTGTTTAACCCATATACGCTTTTAAGTTTGTTTGTCAAATGTAGTGAAAATCGCTTTTGATTGTTAGATAGCATTTTTAGCCGTTTCCAAAGAAATATCAGACATGCCTTGAACTGATTATGGATTCTAAAGACGTTTTTTGGTGCTTTATAGAGTTCATTATCGATCATTTTAACTAAAATTTTCGTCATGCTTTTAAAAGAAGTGCTTTTGTTAAAAATATTTATGGGCAGAAATTACTCTATAGTCTATACTAAAATAAGTACGACGGGTGGCAAGTTGATATCCCATTCTTCTTCTCTCGAATTCTCTCTCTCAGACATTTAAACCGCTGCCACCATTCTTCTTGCTCAAAAACCACGAACCACAACACCGTTATCCTTTACGCCAACATTTGAGCTTTTCATGCAGGAGTCCCGTTCGAATTTGAAGAAAACTTTCTACCCTAAAAGTTGAGTTTCCTGTTGACTTACTCCGACTTTTTCGACAAATTTCTGGTTAAATTTAGGCACGACTTGGTTCGAGATCACCATCAATCGATTGATATTGAACTCAAGTATATCCTATGTTTACTAAAAACAATTTTCAGCAAATCTTCCCTTGACAATTTGTTTATTTTGGTAATCTCCCGTAATCCGTCTCTACAAAAAAATTATTATTATTATTTTTTTAAGTACCGGCTATAAGTTAGCAAAACCAACACATGAAGAAAAAGTAAATAAAAAAATAAAAATAAAACTACTCATGAGGACAACTCATTCCAGGAACGTCATTTTTGACTTTCTTTGCCACGTAGTGGGCTCAAAAATAGACTATAAATTGTTCAATGCATTGCATGTGAAGATGATGTTAATAATTTATTTATTTATTTTGGTAATATGACGTTAGTAGTTTAATAAAACGTGTCACATGATTTGATTATTTTGTAATTGTATCTTAATATATCATTCGATTTGATTTTCTTCTTTGTTTGTTTCTCTCTCTTGGCTTACAATATTATAATTGAGTTTGATGTTTTCATAGTAGACAAAACCAAAACATGTTACATGTATTGCGCTTAGTTAACAGTTTTGTTGTTGATTCATCTGAGTATCGTACATGTTCAAACGTATTTATCATGAATCTAATTTTGTCGCTAATGTGTTTGCTAAAGAAAGAGTCTCGTTCTACAACTTTATTAATTCGAGCCTTACTTGGTCGTTGTCGCCTCCAAACATGTATAAAAATGATGTAAAAAAAAAATGATGCAACAGATCTCTCCCCTTTAATTTTTTTTTTATAAAATGAATTTAATAATCTAATAAAATGTGTCACATGATTTGGGTAATTTTTAATGGCATCTTAATCTTTCATTCGATTTGGTTTTTCTTCTTTGTTTGTTTCTCTCTCTTGGCTTACAAGTTACAACAGTGATAGTTTGATGCTTTCGTAGTAGACAAAACCAAAACATGTTACATGCATTGATCTTAGCTAATAATTTTTTCGTTGATTCATCTGAATGTTGTACATGTTCTAACATGTTCATTATGAATCTATTTTTGTCACCAATGCTTAGCTAAAGAAAGAGTCTCATTTTACAAGTTTGTTAATCGAGCTTCACCTGGTTCGTGCCGTCTATGAAAAATAATGAATTATAGTTTACATAATTGACATTTGATACTTTCTAGTAAGTCTTTGTAAATTATTGAGCTTTAATGCAGCCGTTTTTTTTTTTTTTTTTTTCCTCTTGATGAATCTTTGTAAATGGATTGACTTGGATAGGATACTTCCGAAAGAAATGGATAGCAACTTCAAAGGTAGAATATTAATTACTCATGAAGGAAAGTTTTCCAGTCTAATCCCACAACAATAGTAGTAGGATTAGAAGGGATAACTTTGATCATCACTACTCAGAGCTCATTTGGATATACTTTCAAAATGATTAAAAATGTTTTTGGTGAAAATGTTCTTAGAACCAATTATTAGTAAAAATGCAAGCAAATCCTGGAAAAGCACTAAAAGTGCTTTATGGAAAAAACACATAATTAGTAATTCTTGCATAAAGTACTTCAAGTGTTTTTGGAACCCAAAAATATTTTCTGTAAATGCACTTTCAATCATTTTAAAAGCATATCCAAATGAACCCTCAATCTTTTACCTTCAATTCGGACAAAATTTAGAAGTTGTCCTCCATTTCTAATGAACGCAGCCTTAGAGTCCACGTGAAGATCTTTAGCTTCTCGTGATACAAGCGAAATTCTACTTTACACTAATCTAAACTGCGAAGATTTGAATTTGGGTGCATGGGAGGGAGCACATTCGCTCTTAAGTTGGAAAAATGGTCATAGCTTATTCTCAAAGTGGTTCTTGGCTCAATTGCGTTTGCAGTCTTTTGGATATTGGCATTGTTTCCGGCTGTCCCTTTCTTGCCAATCGGGAGGACCGTAGAGTCCCTCCTCGGGGCAATGTTTATGGCTGTTTTCCGAGTCTCAACTCCCGATCAAGCATAGTTGCTATTGATCTCCCAATCATTGGTCTTCTGTTCGGGACAATGGTTGTATCTATCTCGAAAGAGCGGATATGTTCAAGTATTTGGGCAGGTTGCTCATGTGGAAAACTCAAGGAGCAAGGGACTTGCTCTGTCGAATCTGTTTGATTTCTGCCGTTTCGAGCGCTCTCTTCACCAATGACACCTCTTGTGCGGTTTTAACCGGGTTTTATTTTGAAAGTTGCAAGACAACACAACCTCCCGCCTCATCCTATCCTACTCGCCCTTGCCTCGAGTGCAAACATTGGGTTTGCAGC
Source organism: Pyrus communis (assembly GCF_963583255.1). Classification (NCBI taxonomy): domain Eukaryota; kingdom Viridiplantae; phylum Streptophyta; class Magnoliopsida; order Rosales; family Rosaceae; genus Pyrus; species Pyrus communis. The sequence goes on from NC_084818.1 coordinate 2,201,874, forward strand.
AACCCCGATTGGCAATCCTCAAAACCTTGTTACAGCTATTCGGAGTAAGATTTCTTTCGGGACATTTGTGATTGGAATTCTCCCTGCAATGCTTGTGGTAGTGTGTGTGAATGCTTTGATTCTTCTATGTATATTCTGGAGGTTGTGGTCTATCCAGCTCCGGAACCTGTTCCAGAGGGGATGTAAGTTCTCATCGGTTTTCACCAGACACATTGTGCACAGAAATAGGATTTTGCACTAGGATCACAGATATAACAAATAGAATTACAATAAACAAATCAAACAATTAAAGGGAAATAAACTTATCTTCCAAAGTGGAGGAAGAAGAAGCCATGACTGCTAGGGTTTCAAGGAGGAACTTCTACAATCTAGCAGCCAAGAGTGCACAGAAATAGGGTTTTGCACTAGAATAGGATGATTGCTGTGAGTGCAAGGACCTCCTAATATATAGATGCTCGTCCCCTTAATGTGGCCTATTAATTGATTAGAAGGGATATTCCAAATCAATTAGGATTTCATTATAGTCCGAAATGGTAACGAATTCTTTGTCAACTAATTAAGGTTTTCATGATTAATTTCACTATATAAGGACTCCTAAACCTAACCAAATAAGGCTCCATAATTTTCTCAACTATTAACTCGGATTGACCAAGTTACTTGTATGTCAAGAAATAGTGAGCACATGTTCTTTGACACTCACAACTTACAAGACAAACAGATGCATTTCCTACGTAGTCGTTGGAAGGGAAGGAACATCTGACCACAAGACTACAAATGTTCATAAATTTCTCTCTTGTTTTTGGTCAGGTGTCATATCCACTCTTGATTTTCTTCTGCGTAATGTTAATAACCGTCGAAGGATTTAACAAGACCGGCATTCCAAGCGATCTTTGGAACTTCATGGCGCTGAATGCGCAAATTGATCGTGCTACCGGGATAGTTCTTGCGGTCACCATACTTGTGCTATCAAATTTGGCTTCAAATGCACCAACCGGTATGTATGTTGATATTATTTCTCTTTGCAATCTACAAGAACCTAAATATTGTGAAACTTTCAGCAGTCACTTAACATGCATCTTTTTTTTTTCTTTTGTGTTGAGGATAGTTTTGTCGCTTGGAGGGTGGGTGGCAGCGTCGGCGGCCGTAATCTCTGCCGCTGAGGAGAAGAAGGCGTGGCTCCTATTAGCAATTGGGTGAGTACCGTTGCCCGGAACCCTCTTGCTTTTGGGATAAGCAGCCAACTTGATAGTGTATGATGGTTTTTGTAGTGCTGAACTAAAGAAAATACTAAACCAACAATTTTTTGTATATAATGATTTTAGCTTAAGAAGAATGAGAAGGCTATTTTGTCATGTCTTGGCGGCTATCATAACTTGGAACTTAGAAGCCATTGCAAGTATGATTCAAGTAACATTGATGAATGAGTTGTGAAAGTTTTCAAATTATATCCACCTCTCACTCCGAATGCAGTTTTTAGTGTGACCGTCATACTGCTATGTAATGTTATTAATTTATTAGTATCATCTACTTATCAATCCACTTTTCTTTACAATTCTTATAAAATCATGTCATCTGCTTATATTATAACACATAAATTAATATCATGATAATATAACCATTAGTCCGACTTCGCCCCATCATAAAGCAAAGCCAAATCATGACATAAGAAAGGGATTGTGACAACATGATACGTGCGATCCATGGCCCCACAAATTTTAGCCTGAGTGGCTTGGTACATCTCCCCTTGTGTGCAGGTTGGCCATCTTTCATCTCCACGTCAAACTCTTGCCTCATGTTTGGCAAATAAATTGGTACAAAATACAAGATGGTGTGAAATGAGCGTGAATGCCGACGTAAAGTAAGTCCATGAAAAATTGAAGAATGGAAGTCGAAATCGTAGAATTAAATAGTGGAAGTTTAGTTTTTACTATTTTGGTGTGTAAGTTTTCTTCATACATTTAAAGAGGTTTTGGATCAAAATCCTATATATAGAGGTATTCTTGTATCATACCACTACAACACACATGATCAAAAGCAGAAAGTGATAACACAAATCTCCTCCCCTCTCTTCTACATTCATTGTCTGATACAGTTAAGAAAATAAAAGATGTGATACACTGCTCCCATTACACTTCGATTTCTAGCAAAAGTTCTCTCTTTTTTTTTTTTTTTTTGCCTATTTATAATATAAGATAGATATCCACAATTTTCCTCCAATAATAATCAATTCTGAGAAACTAATTTAGTATTATTTTCCACAATAATATTACATTAATTCCTTAATTCACGTACCATGTTTCTGGTGAACAGACTCTGACAAATGCTCCGGATCTCTCCTCCTCAAAATGTGACTAAAATGCTGTGTGAAAACAAAAACAAAACATCCTATTCATCCAATGATTATCACGAATTACGAAAACAAAGAGACCCCTCCCCTCATGTATCTCGTGAACCAATTAATTCACCTAGGATCAAACTTTCACAATCACAATTTCAAGCTTGAGAGATTTGAAGTATTTGTATATCGTACGGAGACTTGACTCAAAAATAGTGAATGTCATCTTGACATGAAGTGCCCGATAAGAAGAGAAATGTTTTCTTGTAACCGGTGCATAGTCTGAGTGACGTTATTCTTCTAGTAAATGCTAGCCACGTATTTTAAAAGTGAACCCTATGTTAAATAAAAACTCATCTAGGACGTCTTATTTGCACGGAGAAATATTAAGTACATGGCCTCACAAACTTAGCTAGCTATCGTCGGCTCCATCCACCAACGCACAATGCTCTCCGTCTTCGGCGAGGCAGCTGAAGCTTTTGCGGGAATATTTGGCACACAATCTCTTCAACGAAGCAGTCGCTGCAAAATTAAACTCTCTCTCTCCTCCTCCTTCTTCCTCAGCCTCTTCTGTGTTTCTTGTAAACAGTGCTGCTGTTGTCGTCGTTTCGTGAATTGATGGTACTGATTCCATCATCCATATGCAGAGGATTAAAATGCCACGGAGAATTTGTTGTTGGTGGCGGTGGTGTTGTTGTGGGGTCTGTGGCATGTTCTGTAAACTGGTCCATGGTTTGAGGATTTACTGGGAGGATGGAGTGGGGAGAGAGAGCTTCATGGTGTGGGAAGTGATAGAGAGAAAGAGAGCCACATGCAAGCATGCCATACGTATAAGTACCCTAACCAATCCCATGAAACTCGAGGAGACCACCACGAACATCCAGTCGTTGACGGCGTGGACGGTGGAGGACGGATTCAGATCCTTTTCGGACCAGTGTCTCTGAAGCCTCAGGATCAATTGATCCTAGCCGTTCAACCTACCAATCAATAGCATTGTTCAATTCATTTTATTCTGATTGCACATATTAAGAACTGCTAATATTTGGTTCCAACAAAATGATGGTATGATATGATTACAAACCCAAGCTCATTTCATTCTGCTGCCATTATGCCATACCCAAACAATGACTTCAATGAGTACATACCAACAAAATAAAAAAGTGATACAAAACAAAATTACCACTCAATAAAATCCGATAACATTGTGTATTTTAAGCTCATGTACAGTCGATATGGTGACAATTAGATTGGCCAAATTGTCCTTACTTTTTGCTTTCGAGTTTTTTAATTTGAAGACCTTTCAGATTTAAATCCAAAATGCTCTCTTTGAATTTTTCATATTTTTAACGTTCTAATAAAGCTACTATCATCTCATCCAAAAATCAAACAATATGTATTTCACTAAGTATAATTGGTTTTTTATTTTTTGACAAAAGATAGGATAATTTACATCAAACTACGGGGCATGGGATTCAAACACGGAACCTCAAGTGTAAGGGGGCAAACACTCTTAAGCTCTTAACCAACTGAGTTACATGACACTTGTAGTCTAATTGATCTTATTACTTGTAAGTTGTAACCTGCTAATTACAGAGAGAGAAATTCGAATATGGAACCTCGAGTATGACGATGTATACTCTTAATCAACTGAGTTACAAAACGTGGATATCATTTCTTGTAAGTTGTAATCTGATAATTTGAATAGAGATGGCATAAGTAGCTTTATGATGAATAAAAAAGGGAAAGATACGGCACTACTTTATAATTAAAAGTTGGGTATCAATCAAGTTGTCTGTTCTTTGTTTTTTAGGCACATACAATCAAGTTGTCCCTAGACTGAATTTACCTTTTCCATAACATTGATAAAACATAAAATATTTTAGGATTTTATAGTGACAATCACATACCGTGACGTAGTAATATTAATTTATCTGTTATACTATTTATAGATTTATTATATAATATTTATTAAATAAATGCATATATTATAGTATAAGTGAAATAAATTAATAGTATAACGTGATGGTATTCATCACACTTAAAAAATTTTGATAGCCACACAATTTTTTTATTAATACAGTTATTACAAATACGAAATGATTTCTTTGAGCAATTAAAATGCCTTTTAGTGGACACTCATCATATATATTTTTGGTATGATAGCAAGAATAAAAAGAAATCTACCGATATTATGTTGCATTTGTTTAAAAAAAAAAACAGAAAATATTTTGGTGCTAATCATTATTGTAGGTGTAAAATAAATCATGCTAACATGAGCTTATAATTAGACAATCGAACCTAATTTTCATTTTTAATGTAGAATAACACTAATAATAAAAACTCACATTTCTGCAGGCGCCTTGTAATTTTGTAATCTAAAGTAAAAAACAATGAATTATTAATTAAGGCGCATGTAGAAGATCTTTCTCTCATTCTTTTTGTCGTTGTTGTTAAAATTACACATTATGTATTAAAAAATTGTAAGACGTGTGCAAAAATGCTAATAAGGAATGAAAGGCACCAAATAATCTTTCTTTTTTTTTATTATATTTTTTTTAATAAATATTTTTCATTATTTTCTTTTACTCTTGATATTTTTACTCTAATTTACATTAAAAAGAAAGAGATTTCGAAATGAAAAAAAAAATGCCTTATTCGTCAACACAATCCACTACTTGATATATCTTTCATCTTGTTGGAGTAGAAGGAGTAAAATGGTGGGAGCAATTAAATTAAACGAATGTGGTAAAGTATGTAATATAGAAATTAACTTAGCTACTCAACATATGAGGACGAGTTATTTTTTAAAATACTTCGTGATTGATTACAAAATTTAAAATTATGATTAAAATCGTTTATATTATAAATCACTCAATAAAAATTATACCGACTAAAAAACTAATAAAATATCGTTTAGTTATTGAATTACTAGCATATGGGCACACACAAAATGTGTGAGAAATTTTTTTATATTTTTGTTTTTAAAATAGAAGGAGAGAGGAAAAGACTGATAAAGAATGTGAGAGTGAGAGTTTTTTTTTTATTTTTTTATTTTTAAATTAGAAATATGTTAGGATTATATGTAGGTGAGACTTTGAACAAAAAATCAGCAAAATTTGGTTATATGAAATTACATTACATTTCTGCCCTATATTTCTTATTCATATTCTGTTTTAATTAGATGATTAAATTGGTAATTTTGTAAAATTTTAGTTGACAATGAGTGTTTTATTAATTTATAAAAATTAGAAGAAAAAAAAAATCCTCAGTGGGTTTGAAAAGCAAAATAAATATAAAAAAATGAAAAATCAGCAGCTGTAGACAACTTATTAATGTCTTTTAAGCTCAGGAAAAAAAAATACTATCTCTCTCTCTAAAAGCGTCGATTCACTTCTTCCTTTCAATTGCAACAAAACACACAAAATCCTCATAATCCAATCCTCTTTACGTCGTTGATTTCTAGGGATTTTGTTTTTCCGAGCTATTTCACTGTGCAATCAGAAGTACTCCATCAAATTATCGTCGAGATTCGTGCCAGATTCCGAGTGGGTTCAGCTCGGATTTTGCAGCTCCTGAAAAATTTCAGTGAGTATTGTTTTGTTTGTTATGTAAGCTTAGTAAATTACTCATTTTTTTGAGTTATTTAGTTGTTTGTTGATTCTGTGTGAGTGTATAAGTTGCAAGTAGATCTGTGTTGCGAGCTTGTGGTAGTGAGCAATTTGGGATCGAAACTTTTTGTTTGGTTCCCGAGAAAATTGGAGAAAGAAAGCGAAAGGGAAAATTTGAATGTTGTTGCCGTTATTTTGGGTTCTGGGTTTTGAAATTTGAGGCAGTAGGTCCGTTGTGCATGTTGAAGTCAGAGTCTTTGTGTTGCTTTTACATGACCCAATTTATCAAGGTTTGGATTCGAAATTATGGGTTTCATTTTGCTCTTTGCTTCGTTTTCCCGGGAACCAAACAAAGGTTAAAATTTGGGGATTGGAAAGAGGTGGGTGATTGCTAATTTAACTTAGTTCATTGATATTATGTTGCACTGTAAAATCTAATGATTCACATGTGTTGAGTTCACTGAGTGTCGTTTGAAGCGGGTTTGTGAGTATGGCGCGAGTATGTGATATAGGCATATTCCTATGATCTACCAAATTTCAGACCTTTACGATTTAGGTGCTAGTGTCCTTTACTTAATTCTGGTTGTTTTGCAGCATATCTTTTGTGCCATTAACTTAACTTAGAGATCCTTGAAATAGAGTTACTGACATGCAGCCTTTATCCCTGCAGGTTTTAATTATGTGCTGAATTGAACTCGTGTAACTGATTGGTAACCCCATGTAATGGTGTTATGCAGTTAAGTTATACTACTGGAATGAACTAGCTTTGAAGTACTTTCCCTTGGATTCTGTAAACCTATTATGAGAAATATGCCTTCATGGTGGGGGAAGTCGTCGTCCAAAGAAGCAAAGAAGAAGGCAGGAAAGGAAAGTTTTATTGACTCTTTACATCGGAAATTTAATTTTTCTTCAGAGAGTAGATTGAATAGTAGATCAGGAGGGTCTCGAAGAAATTGCAATGATACAATTTCGGAAAAAGGATGTCAATCCCCTATAGAATCAATATCTCCTTCGCCCTCAAAAAATGTTTCCAGATGTCAAAGTTTTGCTGAAAGGACTAATGCGCAACCACTTCCGCTTCCTGGTCTACATGTTGCTCATGTTGCTCGTACAGATTCTGGAATTAGTATATCAACAAAACCAAGATCGGAAAAAGGCTCTAAGCCATTATCGTTTCTACCTCTGCCGAGACCTGCATGCATCGGTAGCAGGTCAAATCGTACAGACGTAGATGGAGACATGGTCACTGATTCAGTCTTTAGTGAGAGCTCTGTTGATAGTGACGATCCAGCTGACTCATCATGCCATCATAGCCCTCAGGCAACTGATGACAATGGTACTAGAACAGCTGCTGGCAGCCCTTGCAGGTGAGCTTTCATTTATTGCACATGCCATTATGGTACTAGTATGCATGTTTTTTTATATGCATGAATGTGCATGATTTACTTGTAATTCTTTTAGCTTGCTCATCCCTGACAATTTTCTGCACTTTTTATGAAGTGTGATGCTCAAGGATCAGTCATTCAATGTTGCTCCAGTACACTCAAGAGAGCCAAAAAAACCAGCTAACATTTTTTTCAATAATCATGTTTCCTCCACATCGCCTAAGCGGAGGCAACTAGGCAGCCATGTGCCAAACCTACAAGTTCCTTATAATGGAACTGTCTGCAGTGCTCCCGACAGCTCAATGTCAAGTCCTTCTAGAAGCCCAATGAGAGCATTTGGCACTGAGCAAGTCGTGAACTCTGCTTTCTGGGCTGCAAAGACTTATCCAGATGTCACTCTACTTGGCTCTGGCCACTGCTCCAGTCCAGGTTCGGGTCACAATTCTGGACATAATTCAATGGGAGGAGATATGTCTGGACAGTTGTTTTGGCAGCAAAGCAGGGGTAGCCCTGAGTATTCTCCGGTACCTAGTCCCAGAATGACAAGCCCAGGCCCAGGCTCAAGAATTCATAGTGGTGCTGTTACGCCTACCCATCCTAGAGCAGGAGGGACTCCCAATGAGACGCAGACAAGCTGGGCTGATGATGGGAAACAACAAAGTCACCGTTTGCCTCTTCCCCCTGTGAATGCTTCCCCTTTGTCTCATTCAAATTCAGCAGCAACATCTCCTTCTGTGCCACGAAGTCCAGGAAGGGCAGAGAACCCACCAAGCCCTGGTTCACGCTGGAAAAAGGGAAAGCTGCTGGGTAGAGGGACTTTTGGACATGTTTATGTTGGTTTTAATAGGTAGATACCCAAATCTCTCTCTCTCTCTCTCTCTCTCTCTCTCTCTCTCTCTCTCTCTCTCTCGCTCTCTCAACCAAGCAAACATATATCTAAGTACGTAGCAGTTAATACTCTAAAGTATAAAACTTCAAAGTCCTGCCTTCAAACTTGCTTGATGGTTTGGCCAAGTGTAGGAAAAAAAATATCCATTTATCTCACATGTAGCTTGTAAATTAGTTTCTCTCATAGGTTGCTTGCATGCGAAGTTTATGCCTATCTGATTTTACATTACCGACTTGTTCAGTGAAAGTGGTGAAATGTGTGCGATGAAGGAGGTCACATTATTTTCTGATGATGCAAAGTCTAAGGAAAGCGCTAAGCAATTAAATCAGGTATCATCCTGTTGTTTTAGTTTTCAAGTTCCTTCCTTGGACAAGTTATATGCTTTCCTTCATTTATTTGACTTTTATGTTGTGACGTTTTGACAGGAAATTGCTTTATTGAGCCGTTTACGGCACCCCAACATTGTGCAATATTATGGGTCTGAATCAGTAAGTCTTTTGTCCATGTTGTATTATTCACAGTATGCATTTAAATACCGATTTTCATTTGTCATGTTTGTCGATAACACATTTCTTAGTTATGAGTCTGAAGCTTAATCTCTGCATATTGGGTAGTTGTGCAATATTATGGGTCAAAAGTAACTTTTACTTGAAGATTCAAGCAACCACTATAATCTATGCTGATTCATTCCTATAACAGGTTGATGACAAGCTATATATATATTTGGAGTATGTATCTGGTGGATCCATATATAAACTTCTCCAAGACTATGGGCAATTTGGCGAACTAGCAATTCGTAGTTATACTAAGCAAATCTTGTCGGGGCTGGCGTATTTACATGCTAAAAACACTGTCCACAGGTGAAATTCGTTACCTATTCTTTGTCAAGTACTTTGAAGCATAAATTCAACTGTCATAATATACTATCGCGATGTATTTACTGAACATTAAGCATCTTTCATGTTCAGGGATATTAAAGGGGCAAATATACTCGTAGACCCAAATGGACGTGTCAAGTTGGCAGACTTTGGGATGGCTAAGCATGTAAACGCATGCATACTTAATCTTGATATGATTTAAAGAATATGACATGATAATGCAAACCATAACCGACTATTGCATAAACAATTCTGTTTCCCTTCTCTCCTAATCTAAATGCATGTAAAGCAGAGTCATACTTATCTTGTGTGCTTTGCAGATCACTGGGCAGTCATGTCCATTATCATTTAAGGGAAGCCCTTACTGGATGGCACCTGAGGTTAGGTTGCTTCTAGTTTTTGTATATTTTCTCCTCCATGGCATGCTTCTTGATGGTTTTACTTAAGTCTTCATTTCGGTCGCTTGCCCAGGTTATAAAGAACTCAAGTGGTGCCAACCTTGCTGTAGATATATGGAGTCTTGGGTGCACTGTTTTGGAAATGGCTACAACAAAACCACCTTGGAGCCAGTATGAAGGGGTAATAATTTAGATCTACAAACGAATGCTTGTGTACATTTATTTATTTATTGGATGTAGGGCAGGGGATTATAAGAATTTGAGACTGAGATCATATAGGCTAATTCAAGTATTCTTTGCATTGTGTAATATTGTCCTTTTTGTGTTTAAAAGGTTGCTGCCATGTTTAAGATTGGGAATAGCAAGGAACTTCCAGCAATTCCAGATAGCCTCTTGGATGATGGAAAGGATTTCATAAGGCAATGCTTACAGAGAAATCCACTCCATCGTCCTACAGCTGCCCAGCTTTTGGAGCATCCTTTTGTGAAATATGCTGCGCCTTTGGAAAGATCTATGTTGGGCCTTGAGCCTTCTGATCCACCCTCTGGGATTACAAATGGAGTGAAAGCACTGGTATGAATTTCGTTTTTACCACAGATGTAAAATTGGTGTCTTGTGGTGTTGGTAGTTTGTAATCATTTTTTATTTATGTTTGAGCATAGTGCATGCTATCAGGTTCTATACCTGTTATTTCCTCAATGTGCGCAAAGAACTCGTGATAATCAGTTACAACGAAATAGTAAGGTTGTCAGTACCATTAGTTCACATTACAACCCGACCCAGTCCCTATATCTGGAGACAAGACAATACAGATGTTGAAATCTCTCTGTTTTAGTGTCTCTATATATGGATTGAAAATCTTTCCTAGTGTTGTGTATCATCAAGTATAAACACATTTATGATATCCTTTATTGGACTTTGATGAAGCAGCTGTTATATGCACGGGTCCTCTTCTCGCCTCTTATTTTATCTGTTGTGTTTTATTGATCATTGTCAGGGTATTGGGCAAGGGAGGAATTTCTCCAACTTGGATTCAGATAGGCTTGCAATTCATTCATCTAGACATTCAAAAACTAATAACCATACCAGGTCAGTCTCTCTCTCTCTCTCTCTCTCTCTCACACACACACACACACACACATATTTATATATCCATCTATCTTTATGTTTCTCTCTGTTGATGCATACGACAACATTTTGATATTAAGATTTTGGTTTGATCTTTATTTGCCTTAACTGCAGTGAGATCCATATTCCAAGGAATATATCATGCCCCGTCTCACCCATTGGAAGCCCTCTGTTGCACTCAAGGTCACCACCACGCCTAAATGGAAGAATGTCACCTTCCCCTATATCTAGCCCACGGACTACTTCGGGCTCATCCACGCCTCTCACAGGTGGCAGTGGTGCCATTACATTTATTCACATGAACCAGCCCATCAACTTGCAAGAGGGTTTTGGAGGCATTTCAAAACCCTCGAATGGTCTCTATGTCAATGGGCCCTCCTCCTATCATGATTCATGTCCTGACATGTTTCGAGGGAAGCAGCCAGGGTCTCATATCTTCTCAGAACTGATGCCTTGTGAAAATGATGTTCTGGGAAAGCAGTTTGTAAGGCCTGCCAAAGCGGAGCAGTCCGATGGACAGTCAGTTTTAGCTGATCGCGTGTCTCGCCAACTCCTTAAGGATCATGTTAAAATGAACCTGAAACTGGATTTAAGCCCCAACTCTCCTTTGCCGAACCGCACAAATGGTGTCTTAACTTATTTTGATGGACCCACCAATCAGTTCAAGCTCTCAAGTTAATCAGACCATTTTGGATATACTGGATCAACCTATCCCTCATGTTGGACTGCGAAGGAGAGTATGTTTTGTACAATAAGAACTGTGGAATAATGTTGAAGCTCCGGAAAGTTAGTGGCTGGAAGCAGACAACTCTTTTTGCATGGCTTAGTGTTCAGCTCATAACATCCGGTAAGCTAAGCCATGAGATGGGAATGATTCCGGAATTATGCATATCGAGCTCACATCCTGACAACATAACACTCTTGTAGTACATAGAACGTGATGCGGTTTAGACTTGTTGGAAGTTTGAGTGCTTGACTGATTGGGGCTATGAAATATGCTTGATTTTGGTCCACGAGGATGGCTTCTGATGATCCGATCCATTGCAGTTCCCCTGGTAAGGAAGAAACTCACGGCAGCAAGAATTTGTATATTTTCTGAGATGTTCATATAGAGAAAAGAAAGGCTAAGAGGCAAATACTATTTAGCTTTGGAACAATTTTTTGGGTCTGAAACTGCTGTACAGAAGATTGGCGACTAGCCGGGGACCGGACTTGTTAACGGAATAGTCAGCCGGAGATTTTTGAAGCCTGCTCGTTCTGTTTTCTGCACTGATTTATTGTGGGCTCATGTAACATTGTATAATTCTGTCTTGTACTACCTGTTTTGTTGTATCGTCATCATGTATGTACTGTACATCATCACTCAACTGAAATGAAGAAATCTAACTGCCCGGTTCTCTCTTATCCCTCTTCAATTTTTCCGGTCTTTTCGTAACGAATGTTGTGAATTTGTCATCCGTCCTTCCAGGAGCGGGAGACTTAATTAATCGAGATTCAGAAGATGAAATTTCACCCCGACCATCAATAGGTTTAGCCAGTGCATTTATAACACAACCTAAAAAAGCCTCACTTACTGGTATCTGAGCAATTCTTCCTAAACGACAGGATTTTTGTTTCGAAGATGAAATTTCTGAACTTGCTACAAAGATATCAAACAAAAAGCAATCTCGAATCAAAACCACGATGTTTCAAGCAGAAAGGGAGTTTATTCACCTTCAAGCAATACTCTTCAACTTCTGATTCACAACATTATTGGATACTATCATTCACCTTGTAAACTTTTCAGCCTCAAAGTGGCTCTCTCTCTCTCTCTCTCTCTCTCTCTCTCTCTCTCTCTCTCATTTAGTCAAATCCATGGTGAAATCCCATAGCTTCTTTCCCATCTCCACATCTTGCCCTCGTGGAGTTGTCTTGGATAGGTTACTATCGGCAAAATATTTGCCGGTCACCCCCTTGACTTGCGGATGCAGTGCCAGGTAGCACGTCGTTGCTGCTCCCTGCAATCGACAAAGTTTATAAAAAACGGGATTCTACATTTGAAAGAGAGTTTTTGAAATTCATCACACTTTGATTTAGTTTCACTGTCATTTATTTGGTCTGCAAGTTCAACCAGAGGTAACTTACCTGCTGAACATTTTTAAGCAAAACTCTACCAAGCACGTTAACAAGCCCTGCACCAAACCAGAAGAGCAAACATCTGAAACTAAGCACATACTTGCCTTCTACAGCGTAAAATGTATCCGAACATCAGCTATAAACTCACATTTAGTGAAGTGATTACCGTTAATAGCGCTGTTATAACGGAAAAGATTGGTAGCAATTACACCAGGGTGAAGTGAGTTTGCTGTTATATCTGCCCCTTGTTCCTGTGTTCAAGAAACAATCACAAATAACAGCGTTCATGGATTAGAGAAAGAACTATGAAATTAATCGTAAAAAGTTGCTTGAAAGTTTGCAATGCGATTTCAAGAGGCCATTCATCAACTCCGAAATCATTGAAATATTGTCGAATTCATTTTACTCGGGTCCTGGGAGAAGACGATACACCTTTAAACGTCTTGCAAGCTCGTTAGCATGCAAAATGTTAGCAAGCTTTGATTGGCCGTATGCAAGATAACTTCTGTACCTGCAGATAGGCAGTCACAAACTCAGATTAAACTTATATCGAACTCTCCTTTCAGCGTATGCTACAAAGAAAAAGGGAAACGCAGTGCACAAATATACAATCTCAAAGATAAGGATTGTCTCAATGTTACCCTGCTTGGTCGTTAATCTTATCAAAACGAATTCCTTCAGGATATGGAAAGCGGTGAGCTTCTGAGGACACATTTACAATTCTCCCTTGTTTGCTGCTTTTGCGTGCTGTTTTCTTCATAGTATCCAACAAAAGGTCTGTCAAAAGAAAATGACCTGCAAAATCACAAAACGTTCAGCGAATTAGGGCAGCCTAAAACTGACAACACTTTCGTAGTCAGATTTACGGTCTAACAAATGCAACATACCTGCGTGGTTTGTCGCGAACTGAAGTTCGATTTTGTCCTTAGAAAGCAAGAAAGGGGTTGCCATAACTCCTGCATTGTTACTTCATGATAAAACAAGTACAATTACCAACTAAGCCTGCTCAAGAGACACACAGGAGTTCTATTGGACATGATGAGACAATGTGAAAGAACAACTTCTGCAATTTTCTATCCATTTTCTTACATTAGGATGTTGAGAGGAAGCCCGGAGGAATTGAAATCCGATGCGAATTTTCTCACGGATGATAAGGAAGTGAGATCCATTTCCATGGTATCAACTTTGGCAGTGGGAATTTGCTTCACTATTGCTTCTCTTACATCTTTACCGGCAGCCACATTCCTCACTGCCATAACCACATGGGCACCGCGCAGTGCAAGAACGCGTGCAGTTTCGGTGCCAATACCACTCGATGCTCCTGCAACAAAAATATGCAGAGCCAAAGAAAATTTTACCATAAGAACATGGAATAACTCTAACAGCTGCGCATCCTTAGAATATATACACACGTATATATCCTAAAGGCAAAACAAACCCAGTAAAGGGGAACCCAAACCAACAAGACTCTAAGGATCGGAAACTCGGCGGAACGTCCATATACCCAGTCTTACTATTGCTTTGCGAAGATGCTATTTTCACGACTTCAACCCATGACCTTTCAGTTAAAAAGAGTAACATTTTCGTTTCGCCAAGGCTCGGTGTCAAAACAAACCCAGTAATCATAGTATAATATTGGATTTGTTTAATGAAAACTGCAGGTTAATCCCAGTGACCACAGATTTTGATTGAAAAGTTCAAATTTTGGTGCAAAAGATCAGATTGTTGATAACAGTCGAATAACATGGAGCAAGAAATGGACCCCACAATACAAAACTACATATTAAATTAACCACCATGCAGAATTCTATTAAGTTATCCAATCAAATTCAACCTTCGACGCAAGGGCAAAATAACAGTTGAGAAAAATCTACGTATTACCAAAACGAAGAAGAAAATGGAAATTCCCTCACCTGTAACAATGGCGGTGAGACCAGTGGCATCAATCCCTTGAGTAACTTCTTCTGCTGTGGAAGACGACGAGAACCCGGATGGGCCTTTTCCTCTAAAGAACCACATCCTCTCTGTCTCTGCACGCAAAGAGATGAGAAAGTGTGACTTTTTACTGACAGTTTTGGTGAAGTTCTTATATTTGCTCTGGTGGTGGTGGTTGCGCGCGGGGAGCCTCTTTAGCCTGTTATGACGTCCTCCTCAATTTTGAATGATCACAAAGTTTGGAATGGTCAATTTAATTATCATGGATATTTCTTTTTTCTTTAAGTGAGATATATGAGGTTTGATTCTCGTCAAATGTTAATTTGAACTACATTATTGCTAGCTCATTTGAACCACATTACTGCTCGTTCATTGTGAGGTTAGGTCCGCTCTCGACCTCTTTAATAAATAATATTGTTTGTTAAAATAAAAAAAAAAACCAAAAATATCATCACCGCCTTATTCATGTACCGTTTCTTCAATATGCATTTAAGCACATTGATTACACCAAAGTGATAAGATCGAAATGAATTTTGTTGTTTATGATTTGTTTATTTGGGTTTATCTTGTGATTTGAGTTTAATCTTTTTTGAGCAAACTTCAATGCGTTGTATATGGTTGTTATTTATTGACATAGCTTGTTGAGATTGTTTGATACCGTGACATTTTTAGTAGGTTGGATATGGTTCAGTTCGTACCAGATCATCTTTAAAAGTGAAAACAAACTAATAAGATTTATTCAGTTTGGTTCGTTCCAATTCTTGTAAAAAATTTAGACAAACAAACCAAGCTGAAGATTGGACGTGTCTATTTTCGATTCCAGACTCTAGGATTTTCTTCTCAAAATAAATCTAGATCAATTATCGGCCAACACTGGTACTATGTCAAATTTTAAAGAGACGTACTTTTCCACAACTTACATTTTAAGATCTACATAACAAGACATGTATAATGTTTTTTCAAAAAATATTTCAATAAAATTAATAGTAAAATTATTTAACATTAGTTGTATTTAATTCTGTCAAATTTTCGGTGCAAGACTTTACATTATTCAACAAAAAGCATCTACAAAAATTGAGTATGTACAAGGGGAAACATCATTGTGGGCCGATGAGTGGCCCATATTAGCTGCTTGTCGTGGCCCATTTAACCAAAACCTCGCCCAACCCACGTTGTACTGGACATCTCACAACCCGACCCGATCAAACGCCAACCGGGCCAAATCCCCTCCTCCACCCAAAAGTCCGAAACCCTAACTATCAGCACGTGCGAGGGCGCCTCCTTCTTCGATAGAGTCACGTGCCGAACACAACCGCACACAGACAGACTCCAAATCGTGATAGCTAGTAGAGAAATGATACAGGAACACACAGAAAGAGCAGAACAGAAAGCCTTCCAGAAACCCTAGCTCCCCACCCCCAAATCTCCCACATCTCCCAATTTTCCATGCATTTCAGCTCGTATTTGAGGTACGCTCACCGCCCTTTCTCCAATTGAAAATTTTCATATGGTATTGATTTATGCATGCAACTTTTGCTAATTGTATTTTCCCCAATTCAGGATTGTGAAATCGATAGAATTTTTTTTATAGGATTGTGGTTTGATTTTTTTTTCATATAAATAAACCCTAAATTTAATGTGTATAGAAATATTACTGTTGATGAGGATTTTGTTAGTTGTGAGGTGGAATTATCAACAATGGAAGTTAAAGATTTTTACTTGATGGGAAATGGAAACTGGGTTGGATTCTGAAAACCATTTGGCATGGTTTATAATCTGAAATGTCGTTTGAATTTCCCGGAATTCGGATTTTCGGTTTCCTAGCAAATGGCAACCATTTGACATGGTTTGTAATCTCACATCTTATTGGCCAGCTAACCCAACTGTTTCTTAACTTTTTCAATTTTTTTTTGCTGATTACTCAACCAATTGGTTGCATTACATTTTTCTCTTTTCGTGCTTATTTCATATGGGCTCATGGAGATTGAAGAACTCAATAGATAAGCTTCCAAGTTGTGTCCTTTGCACATATTGCCCCTTTGTTTCTTTCGGCAGACTCGAATACTACATTGAGTTCTGAATGTTGGTTTATGCATATTAAGTGCTATTTTGTATTGTATTTATCATTGAATCTTTAATATGTTCGTGTGGTGTTGAGTATTGAGCTTTGTGCTGCTAGTGTGAAACTCAGTTTTTCTCAACTTTCCCAACCTCCTAGATGGTTCTAGATGGGCTATTCATAAATTGTATGTTGTATGAGAATTTAAGGGTATAAAGTGAATAAGAACAAGTGAAAACCAATACAATTGGAACATACTGTCATGGCCAAGCCGATCTGCTCCCTTAGGTAACAACCAGTCTATCTGCTCGTCAATATCGCTCATGCATTGTAATATTTTCTCATCTTTCTTTCCCCTTTATGCACACAGATATATTGAGAAGCTCCAGTGAAATCCTCCATAAATATACTTCCTCCTTTTCTTGTTATATTACAGTTACCGCTGTTAACTGTTATAGTTGAATTAGAATAAATAATTAATGAGAACGTTTGTCTTGGAATTTGAGGCCTATCATCTCTTGTTTGTTCCCCATATCTTATTGTGTTTTACCTTGAATACAGGAAAAATATTTGATAAAGCTCTCCAGATAAGAATGCTAATACACATTTTGTTGGGATTCAAGATTGTATCATTTTGGGAAGCACTGATAACTATTTTGTGCATAGTTAATCAAGTCAAGCTTTTGAATAAGGAAAAGGTCCATTTTCCCTGTAACTCCTTGTTTTAGTGGAGGTAAAAGGTGGTTTCTACTTCACCTCGTCTGACAGTTAGTTGTGGTGTCGCTGTCAAATGTCAGAAGGTGTCATGGCGGTTGTCAAACCTGAGGTATGCTACTTCATTGTCTGATGAATTACAAATGGTAATTTAGATAAGTTAGATTATTTACATTTTGTTTTCACAGTTTATGATTTCAGCAGCACATGTATATTTAAGGGTCCTTTGTCACTTGAGTATGATGGGAAATGTATAGGTATAGATTCATGGTAAAAAAATTAGTTTTTTTCTGGATGAACTCTTGGTAGAATCTATGGAGAATTGTAGTTTCTTTGGTAGCCAGGGCTTGTGCATAATGGTCGGAATAAGTTTCTTCTTCAAGTGGTATTTCATGTTAGGAGATTTGAATATTAATTATTAAGGGGTTCAGCAGTGTAGAAATGAAATATAAGCTAGTGACTAGGACTGCTACACCTATGGTTATTGGTTCTGTGGGTTGCATATGTGGTAGTTCAAGCTAAGATTGATATAGGAGTGCTAGTTGTGTTTCTCTTTTGAATCCCTTCTAAATTTTCCTTATGTTTGTGCAAATAGATGAAATCTTACATCTGGCTTCAAACTGCTGACGGCTCAATCCAACAAGTAGAAGAAGAGGTTGCCATGTTCTGTCCCATGATATGCCGAGAAATATTGCAAACAGGAATGGGATCTTCTAAAAACTATGCTATATCACTTCCTCAACGAGTTAATCCTGCCATTTTGGGCTTAATACTCGACTACTGTCGGTTTCATCAAGTACCTGGTCGCTCTAATAAGGTCTGATATATGATTCTACCACTTGTAGTTTCTTTTTCTGTTCTTACATGATGTTAATTTCCAATTGGCAATCAACAGTGAGAAGCTTATATAAAAGTAAAAAACTTGGAGAAAGTATTGTTACCCCTTATGTGGTCCAAAAAGGGGTGGTTTTGATAGTCTTTTATCCATCTTCATCATGTATATGGTCAAGTCAGAAGTAATCTATGTGTTTGATAGTATTGTTATCATGTGTAGGAGCGCAAAATTTTTGATGAGAAATTTATTCGAATGGATACAAAAAAGTTATGCGAGTTGACATCCGCTGCTGACAGCCTCCAATTGAAGCCTTTGGTTGATCTCACCAGCCGAGCACTTGCTCGAATTATTGAAGGAAAAACACCCGAGGAGATACGCGAGACATTTCATTTACCTGATGACCTCACAGAGGTTTGTTACTATCGAAGGTTATTGGCTTTTTTTTCTTCCATCCATGGTTTTCATGTATATATGGTTATTCAGGAGGAGAAGTTGGAACCTCTGAGGAACATAACTGATGATCCACGTATCCGGCTTCTTAATCGGTTATATGCTAAAAAGAGGAAAGAATTAAAAGAGAGAGAGAAACTGAAGGTGCTTACTTTTACTTGAAGAGTTTGAAGCCTTTACCATATGTTTAATGCAATATATGTGGTAAATTTATATACCACAATGTTTATTACTTGAGTTGTGTGCAAAGTACACACAAATGTAATGATGCAGTTGGAGGGTTGAAGCATTAAAGCCTGTGCATATATGATCGCGTTAATAGAAATTTATTTATTTGTTTCAGAATGTTGAGGCTGAGGAGGAGCGTGTTGATGAGCGTTCAGTTGATGATCTCTTGACATTTATAAATGGTGGAAATAGAGGTATGATTCAGAAATTATTTCTCTTTATCCTGGTTTTCTGCCTTTGTTCTCACACATTGATTTTTTTTTTTTTTCCAACTTTTGCTGTTTGAAGTTGTATGCTTGGCTCTCAAATTCTTAATGGATAATTTTTTTAAGGGATTTTACTTCCAAAGGACCACTCTGTTGAACGTTATTGGCATCCCTACTTTTGCTCCATGGCCAAGGAGCAGATTTTTTTTTTTTTTTTTTTTTTTTAAGGTTTACATAGTTTTTTATAGGTACTTCGGTCAGTAGATTCAGTATCATGGATACTTAATGAAGTATCATCTACTCTCAACTTACTAGAATCTGATACACTCTGCAGAAGCAAAGGGGATTAAGACCAATAAGAATAAAAAGAAAAATCGAAGAAGAAAAGATCATCCAAAAGATTCTTCAACCAATGTAAATGGACATAATAAGGTTGGTACTTCTTTCTCTCGCTCATCACAGCACACGCTTATGTATGTTCGTGTATATAGTATGCTAGTGAATTTTTCCTGCATGTGTCAGAACTTGTTTGTGAATTCTCTGTCTTTATCTACATTTCTAGGACTTGGATGCACTTTCTTCTGCTTCCCACGATGGTGACATAATCAATGTTGAGTTGTCGTCTCCCAGTTCTTCAAAGTTGCAAGATTCTACGTCTGTTACCTTTTCACCAAAGCTTGACTTTGATGATGGTGATTTGGATGATGATTTAGATCCTGCCATGAAGGAAGAGCTTGACAGGTAATATTTGTAGAGCATATTAAAAAGAATGATTTCAATGCTAATATTTAACTGTTTATATGAATTATGCTGACCATTGTCTCAACATACACGGAAATTACTCTCTGCCCCTGTTAAATATCCCCTTCCACGGTTACTCAGTCGAATCTACAGATTTTTATGATTATTGCAAGACTGTTTGTCTTATATTCCTTTATATTATATGCTTTATGTAGGGAAGTGGAGGATTTTGCACGCAGATTAAATTCAGATTGGCCAGAAAGGATGCAGGAAATTTTATCTTTAGGTCAAGAGAGGAGACTTGCACCAATAAATATCAACGGCAATGGCTCTGCACATGGATATAAAAGTATGTCCCAATACATCCTCTGATATCGAGAGTGATTGAGTGAGTGGGAGACTAGGTTGGGTGCAAATTGGTTAGACTGACAGAGTTACCGGGTGATTTGCAGGTTTGGACAGGAGATAATGATCTACTAGAGAGTGCTATTTAATGAGAATGTCCAGCAGTTTGAGTGATTGGAACAGATGCTACCGATGGGGTTCGCTGCTGCACAAGCTTAGAAGAGAGAGCAGTGTTTTTGGTGTTGCCGGCATGTGAGTATATTTGTTTGATTTTTCCATCACCAAATGCAATTTTCGTTCTATGGGCATCTTCCATTTCGAAGAAAGGAAACGAACAGATGTCAAAAAAAAAAAAGAGAGGAACTCAGAGGCTACATTAGGGAGCATAGTTTTCCTCATTGGTTTATGTTCTCTTTTGTGGCTGTTTATTCGGAGCATACGTTGCTCTGTTTTTCTCCTTGAGCTGCCATTGATGGCGGCTGCCTCCTGTACTTACTTGAAACGATGCCGAATTTTGCAGATGTACCTTTTCTTTTTCATTTCATATATAAGGCCCCATTTGGCTTTTGTAGAGTCTTGCAAGAAGTTGCAAGTGCTTTCAGTTGATGTAATGAAATTGAAATGAAAAATAAAGGTTATTTCAAAAACCTTGTACAATATGGTCGTTTTGAATATGTTGGAAAGCCATATATCATCTTTAGGTTCACAGAGCGGATTCAATGACAGTGAAGAACTTGCATGCACCCATTTCATGAAACCATTTCGTGAAATCAGTTTCTCATATGTAAGGTTGTGAACACGAGCCCTTAGAAATTGATGCATGCAAGTTTTTCTTCGTTTGGGGTCGTTATAAAAAAACATTTACGCACCAATGCCTTTCCAAGTGGTTAGGACAAATTTCAGGCCTGTATTTCAGACAGAACATTCTGAATTCAATTTTTGACGTTGGTAAATCACACGATCGTGGTTAGGAGAAGGCTGAAATACCGTTTTCTGATCCTAAATGCGTGGACTGTCATGGCGAAGTCAACTGCTGATCCCCATTTTTAAAAAGAAAGAGACAAAGTAGTATTCATTAAATTCACATTCTTCTCTAATCAAATTCACATTATATGCAGATCTTTTATTCATTTATTTTTCTTCTGACATTAAGAAACGAAAAGGAAAACAAAGAAGAAGAAATTAGTACATTGAAGATCAATGATCTTTCAGTTTATGGGCGGAGTAGTACTTCTTGAAAGCCCTAGGAAGATAGACAGGCAGCAAGAACCCAAATAAATTGAAGCACCAAAACGCCATATTAGCAATGGCAAGCCCTCTCCCCACATATAATCTTTTTGCAGATCCACCGTACTCCTCATGCTCCTTGGAAAACTCACTCCTCAGCCAATCCACAATGGTGAAAATCCGCCTGGAATTGTAGAAAACCGGCACGAAGACACGTATGGGCGTCGAAAACCGGTCGGCAAAAGCCATTCCTTCCATGAACACCTGACTGGCAAGAAGAAAAACGTGCGGGGAAGCAGCGCTGATGCCTTGTTTATCGCCTTCGAAAATGCCCTCCAAAATGTAGGCAATGGGGAGCAGAAGGCCGATGACGGCGCCGGTCAGGACGTAGAGGCGGAGGACTTTGTTTTGGGGGTTGAAAACCGTGGGGTCTCTGGAGGAACCGAGGATGGGGAAAGCAACTTTGGAGATGATGTGCATGTAGATCACGGAGAAGAAGACGAAGGCGAAGTCTTGGGGGCTTACCATGCCGCTGGCGGAGAGGACGACGACGACGGCGAGGGCGTTGAGCTGCCGGAAGGAGAACAGACCGCCACCGGCTTTGCGCGGAGAGGCGGTGGCGGTGGCGGTGGAGTGTGAAGTTGGGGACTTTTGGTGGGAGCTGAGTTTTGAGGAGGTTTCGTCGTTGTGTTCTTTGAATTCATGTTCTTGTTCTTTGGGGAGGCTGATGTCACCGCAGGTTGGACCAACCCCACCTGACATTTTTTTCTGCGTTTCTGTTGATTAAACAGAGTAGGGTTAGGCTTAGGCTTAGGGTTAGGGTTTGGTTGCAGAGAGAGAGTTGTGAGAGAGTGGAGAAGGTTAGATAGAGAGTTAAAGACGAAGAGATGGGGAGAAAAGGAAGAAGATAGGGTAAAAGGCATAAGGTGGGGAGGGTGGACAGGTGGCAGTGTAATAGGGATTTCAGGAAACAGGTTTTGGTGACAGGAGAGGGAGTGGACATGATTTTATATCTTAAATGCTTTTGTCCAAGTCAAAGTGGCTGAGCCGTAGACAATCAAGTGAAATTCAATCCACGAAATAATTTGATTTATGGATGGCATTGTTGTGGTAAAGATCGAGCATGCCAGCACTGTTAATTATAAAAACAAAATTTGTTGTAATATACATTAGTACCAGAAGGATATGGATGGACCGGATACACACGGCTACTGTAACGTCTTGATTCAATAACACAAAATTACGTATAGTTAGATTAACACGTGACATTATGATTACTTGGTGGTGACTAATATGATTTCTCGTTAAGCTAAAAACCAAAAAGCGAGGTTAATAGGTGTGCAATAAGAGGGCCGGGGAGGTGTAATCTTCTGGGCCAACTGGCTTGGCCCATGGAAATTGGTCACCTGTAGCCCATGTGGTAGCTCGAAAACAGAGGAAATTCAGTCGATTGCGAAGTTTACACAATCGAATTTGATAAAAAATATAGAGAGAATACATCACCCTTTACAACTTCAAATGCTGTAACCTGAAATGACATCACAAATGCAACCTTCACAAACCAACTCGTTTGGTCTGTCGGTCTCGTTGACGACATCATCAAGACGGTACAAACAAGGCATAGCAACAGACAATGACGGCTCAAACCAAAAAACCAAATTCATTATAGAAACTTCTGCCAAAGAGAAGAAGAATCTTACTCTCATCAATCTGCTATGACAAAGAGAAAAGGAGGGAACTATAACAAAAAAAAAAAAAAAAGAACTTATCTTCCAAAACTTTTTCTTCGATTTTCTGACAGAAGACCGCTGGTAAAACTGGACCCTTCTGCTGCTAAGAATACAATCATTGGCTAAACTGTGCACGCTGTATAACCCCCAAAAAAAGAAGAAAAACGATCTCTTTACCCTCTATTACTAGGCAACTGTGCTATGTTTCAGAATGTACTTAATCTTCACACCCTTGTCATGCTTCGTCCTGCGCCTGACTTTAGCAGCTCCAGCAGTTGGCAAATCAAATGCCTCCGCATCTACAAGCCTGTTTTCTGCATTGCCAAGAATGCTGCGTTTAGACTTCAACGAATGATTTGCTCCTACTTCACCGTCATTTTGATTGTCTGGGCATCTGGGAGGTTCAGAGTCTTGGAATAGAACCAATTCCACATGATCTGCAGCAATAGCCTCCTTCCACCCTGCACAAACAAGACATGTACTTATTGTATTGTATTTCAGGGTTAATTAACTTTAACTGGGAGCTGCTTGTACAAAAGAGAAAATAGAACAAGATGCAAAATGGAGCTGAACTCACTTTGTGCAAGAAAATCTTCTGCCGCACGGCTAGAGAAGCCCAGGCTTTGTGTTTCATCGGGGTGAGTAGAGCCGTTCCCGTTTCCATCATTATGGCCATCCACAACACACGATCTTTTACAATTTTCACTGTAAGGGCTTTGGCTGTTGCCCTTTTCAGCTACCACATTTATGTCAGATTCTTTGCTGCTATTATGAATTGGCGTAGGACCTCTTGTTCCATTCCGGCTCACTGGCCTCCAAAGCTTCACTGTTGACCGGTTTGTGCCACTCTGTACCAGATCAGGTTTATTGGTTTTATCCTGAGAATTGTCCTTTAGCATTTGACCTTTCTCCGAAGGATGGTCATCATGAACACCAGCCAGATTATTACTTTCCTGGCAAAAATTTCCAAGATTGACTGGTATAGAACCAATCAAAACCTCATGGTTCTTGATTTGATCTGGTTCAGATGCTTCTTTCTGTACTCCAGCTTTCAAACTCCCCCCATCATATTCTGGTTTAGGCTTTCGACTCCATACTCTATTGCCACTGGAAGTAGCCCTTACATCCCTGTGGTTACCGTGGTGTTGGATGGATGAATGCTTCGCTGTTTGAGAACTATGGCCATCATGAAATCCATTGGGTACACCCCGCCGTGATTTTGGAGACATGTGCCATCGAGCAACTGCACGCCGACTACCATTTCCTTGCACCAGCTGCCTTTCAACATTTGGTCCACTCGCTGAATCAACATGTCCAAAGCTAACTCCAGTCTGAGATTCGAGATCTGCATTTTCACCCGTATTTGAGAAATGGAATGGTTCAAGTGATAAGCGGGCATGATCCAGCGCATCCGAACTGGCCGTGTCAGAATCAAATGTTGCTGAAGGACTAGATGTTTCTACGAGTGGCACAGCCTCCAGAGTTTCATCAATGTTCTCCTTAACATCAACCTTCTCCCCATGTCTTTGATCCTTTTCCTTCTGTTCTTTCTGCCTAAGCTTCTTCAGCCTTTTCCTTTCCAAGAGCTCTTCTTGCCTACAGTTATTCAGAAAATAAGACCGAATAGATTATGCAACTGATAAAAAACAACAGGCAACAGATTACCCAGTCATGCTGGTCTATACTCTACAGAGTGCCGAATATAAAGAGGCACTGAAAATCCTCCCACCAACACAATAAAAAAACCGAAATGTGCTGAAAATCAAATAGAAAGGCTTGTTGTGTACCTTCTTTGAGCAGCTTCTTCTTCCTCCACTAGCAACTTCTGTAACCTCAAAGCTTCCGCATCCTTGTCAGCATGCCAGGCTTTCAACTGAGCAAAAATCACCACGAGTTTAAACATGATAAAGAGAGTAAAATCAACTGTATTAAAAAGATGGAAAGGAAACAAGAAACTTACCAATATCTGTTCCACCAGGAAGCTTGTACAAGCAACTAAGTTTTTTGATTCAAGGCCAATTTTCCCAGCCTCCCCATCAAAAACATATCTCTGCATTGATATGGCTGTCCCACACAGAAACGTCTTTTCACTTGCATCATCGAGGATAGAAAATAACTCCTGGGATGATATGGGAAACCTGGAAGGTCTAGCTTGAACAACATCCTGGATAAAAAGAAAAGAATCAAACATGTCATGTCCACTGAACAGGCAATGTGGCAGTTCATTACAATAAAAACTCATACGCAAGAAAAAGAATAATGTCTTACCAGAAGGGCAGAACCAGCCTTCAAACAAATGTGGGGCAAAGAAGAAAATCCCGGTTTCCGTATAAGAATTGTCAATGCCTTTATAATTGAAGACCCTGGAACTTCCTATAAAATATATTAAATTAGGAGATCTCCTTTAAAAACAGTTCCTTTCAAATGATTGCACTTAAGTAACAATTTCTTTGGAAAAAATGAAGCCCGCTAGAAATTAACTGGAGGAAGGGGCGAAGAACAGATCATGGTCAATTCAAAACCATGATCAGTTAGGATAAAAACACATTACTGTCCTACTTTGGTTCATGTGTGATGAATCTAAGCATTAGAGGGGAAACATTTGTCACTTAATAGTTAATACACCACATGCATACCGCGGTACATGATTAGAACTTATGATGCATGCCATAAAAACACAGGCAAGTAACAGAAAATACCTCTAAAGTCACATTATTGAATGATACAGCTTCTTTTGCCTCTTCTGGCGAGAGCTAGACAAAGACCAAACCATGGAAGGATTGAGCTGCACATACACTAAGAAGAAGTAGCCCTAACATAAAGTATTCAAAGAATAAATTGTACCTTGTCCCAAAATTCACGTAGAAGCTCCCTATTTTTAGAAGAATCCTACAAGATTTAAACAAAATAAGTATTCTGAACACGATGGACGGCAAAAGATGCTCACAGTCGCAACACACAGAAAAACAATAGACAAATTTATAACAGTTTAAAATAGAAGGGACACCTTATCAAGCTTTTTCAACCGATGGTGTACACGTATGTGTCTTCTGTAGTTGATGGATGAGAAAAACTCTCGTGGGCATTTATCACACTTTTGCATTTGCACTTTAATAGGAGAGTGCAGAGGCCAACCTGGAAGTTCTGCCAGAAGTAACATGTGCCATCAAACACTTATAACCACACTGCCTTCTTATGACATATAATACGAATATTAAAACCGGCATTGGCCATAGCAGTGGACCGAGAAAGGCAAAACAAACTCAGGATACTCCCCATTAGGTATGGCACAAAGCTCAATCTAATGGTTCACTACTTCTATAATCAAATAAAGTTGTATTTATACACTATAGTTTCCAGTACCTTGTTGATCTAAGGCATGAAGTAGCTGAATCCACGGGACTGGGCTATCCCCGGCCCTTGAGAAAGAAATAGATGGCTCTTTCGCAACTTGTCTGATGATAGTGTCAATGGAATCATTTTCCTCCCCTGATTTCATAGCATACAGAGAGTCTGAGGTCGTAGGTTTTGCAATTGACATCAGAAATACAAATCCACCAGAGCGCCAGATGTCTCTGCAAAAAATGTAGGACAAATAAAAACAAGGTAAACATCTAATGACTAAATGACATTCAATTGAACTGGATTGAGGCACAAATACGCCACATCTAAAGTGGATGTAGCAATAGAAAGCAAGCTCAGGGAAGAAAATCATCCTGTTTCATCTGCATTACAGCTAAATAGATTTATTTCCAAAACAAGTTACGTGTCTAATAAGTCCGACAATGTGCGATATTATTAAAGAAGCCACAATCATATGAAACGTGTTGTACCGAACTTAGTAATGCAAGGAGGAATTAGAACTTCCAGCCGACAAACAAAGTTCGTGTAACTTAATTATTTTCACCACAGAAACAACCACGAAAAGATCCATAGTTTAAACAATGAAGAATAACATGAAATCCGATGAAAAAGCTACCATTACAAGATAGGAAGGAACAAAAAATGTGAAAACCTACAAAATTCTATATCGTAAACATATTCTGGATTACAGATCCACCAGAAAGAATGCATAGCGAAAAGTGCCTCCGCCTCCGCATCCAACGAACATATATCCATATACTTCGTTATAGAAACATAATCATACAACGAAATTGAAATGAAATCAAGAGTAGGCGAATGAACATATGAGGGGAAATTGAAACCAATGTTAAAAGGAAGGGAAACTTCAATAAATCTCACAGAATCGGCATTCCGGAACTTGAAATCATAAACATGCAAAACCAAGATTGATCAGAGACGCTGTAAACCTCACTTAGCTAAGTTGAAATTACACCATTAACGATTTCACATACACCACAAATACATACATAAATATATATACACATAATTCGAAATCTCTAGGTTTTCTCTCCTTCATTGAACAGATACAGAGTTTTTCCAGCTATCAAACAGAGAAACAATTCAATTGAAAAAAAAAAAATCAAGACTCAAAAAGCAAGAATTCGGAGAACCTCGGAAAGGTATGGAAACACGTGATCTGTGATCGATATATGATATTATACGTATAAATGTGTGTGTGTGTGTGTGTGTGTATGGGGGAGAAGGAAGTGAGGGACTAATCGGTTTACGTACCAGTGGAGGCGCGAGCAGAGATCGGTTCAAGAACAGGGAGGACGTCGGGATATCTGCGGGAATCGGAGCAGGCGTAAGGGAGATTCGGAGTGTTTGGCGGGAAGGAAAATCGCCAAGAAAATGCAAGAAATTGACGAGCCGAAGGTGAACGGAGAGAGTGAGAGAGTTCGCAAGGAGAAAATATAAGGGCGAGAAATGGAAGAGAAGGAAGGGAACCCCTCTGCAGTATAAGGAAAAAATAAAATAAAATAAATATATTAAATGAATAAAATTGAGTTACGACATAGGAGAGGAGGACGGTAAGGGTTTGTTTCACGCGCTGAGGGAGAGAGTGAAGGGGTGGCATTGGGAATTGAGAGATTGACAGCCTTAACCCTTAAGTTGGGGAAAGGATTCTCTCCGGTTCCTTTTCTTCTAATACACCAAATTAATAGACTCATGTCATTGAAATTTGATCCAACAGCAATAAATAAAGATTCATTTTAAAAGTTATAATAATTTCAACCGTTAAATCAAATTTCAATAGCATGAATCTACTGATTTTGTGGATTAAGAGGAAGGGATTAAGAGAGGATCCCTTTCCTTAAGTTGGAGAAATTATTTAGTGTGACCGGTATACAAGGTGGTATCATCATACAAATTGTAAGATATGTGTGCTAAAAAGTTAATAACTTAAAAAATAAAAAATTTCACTACGTTTATAAAAACACACGATAAAAAGTTAATAACTTAAAAAATAAAATATTTCATTACAATAAAAAATTTCTTTTTTAAGTTGGTTCACTGGGGTATCGTTTGGTATGCAGACGGGACGGGACGGAATGGGACGGGACGGGACGGGACAGGACGGAACGGGACGGAACGGAACGGAGCGGGAGCAAAGATGCCCTCGGATGGAAACAAGGAGGAAGAAGAAGGAGACGGAGATGTTATAATTTTGTGTTCCACGGATGTGGAACGAGTCGTTCCAGGGGGGTGAGGTGGAACGAAAATTCACCAAAAACTCGTCCCGTGGAACAGCTCGTTCCACCCGTTTTAGGCGCACCAAACGTGGGACGGAACGCCTTGTCCCACTCTGTTCCGTCCCGTCCCACGTACCAAACGGTAGGAGAATTCAGTTCATTATAACATTGGGCTTCCAGCCCATCAACAAAGATTGGGATTCAGATTTTTTATTTGTTTTTTCGACATGAGATTATCGAGGATGGTAATTTTCAGATTCTCGTTCAGAAGACAAGACTTGAGATCATTGAGAATAGTGATCTTCACATTCTTATTTAAAAGCGAAACTTTAGTACGGCTGTTGTAGTGCGGCAGCTTTCTCACAAATGGAGCGTGATGCGTGGAGTCGGGTTTGAGCACCAAAGCACATCCGGGTACTTTTGTGAGTGCAATCAGACAACAAACCTAACTTGCCACCGTAAAATAAAAATAAATAACTAACAAAACAAGACTGCGAAAATCACTTTCCTGCTAATCGCCATATGATTATTCCATTTTTCCAACCAAAAATTGAAAAATGTTGTTCTAAATTTTTTCTTAAAATGATAGTATGAATTTTTTTTACATCAATGATAAATTACGACATTGGAGCCACTGGAAATAGGTTAAACTATGATGACAACGAATGAGTTATAATTAAGTTAAATCTTGTTCAATCTCTCCAATGTAACCAAAATAAGGATTCTTCTTTCTTATAGTTTTCATGTTGTGTTAGTTTTTAATCAACAGGCATAAACGAGATTCGAACCTGTAACATTTTCCTCCATTGAGGTAAAAAAAAGTATCATTAGACTACGAGCTTCCGATTTTCATGGTTCTGAAGAATAACCCGTGATTAATTTTGGCCTAAAATCATTTTCTAAAGATAATGATGCAACAGGCAGGTATAGTCACTGTGTATAAAAACAGTAAAAGAAGTAAAGATGCGAGTAATTTTTACAACTGTAGTTGCCACTGTTGAATTGCATACTGAAGGGCATAATTGGGGACCAATTTGCAGTGTTCGAGCTCAAGATTTGTCATCGGCGACGTGTTGTGGCCGCTTTTCAGCCATCCTCGTATCGCTTCTTCTTCGTATGTGAAACCATCTGCTGCAATTTGTGGATCTTGCATGACTTCCTGCAAATGCAAATTATCGCATCTCGTGTTCAGTTAGTGATTCTACGGAAATTGGAACTCAAGTCCAATGGATGCAAGTTACCTGCAGGATGGGGCAGAGGAAATGAGATGGTGTCCGAATAAGCTTCTTGGAAACCAAGCACGATGCTGAGGCAGCGCATGAAGCTCTCATTGCCTCGTGGGCAACCAATAGGTCTAGCCGATCCAAGCGCTTGTTCTCGCAGCACCTCAGTGCTATGTAAGCCATCTCTTTTGCTTGCTCTAGTGGCCAGTCTCCGGCTGAAACGTCCAGCAATGCTTTGAAGTTGTCATTTTCTAACGCGTATTTCACATCCTTCACTAATCCTGAAAGCGGTCTTGCAGTTAAAAGTTGCAACAGTATAATCCCGAATGAGTAAACATCAGATTCTGGTGTGAGTTTTCCAGTTTCAAGATACTCTGGATCCATATACACATGAGCTCCATTTGGGTCACTGCATATTTTGGTGAAGTTGGTCGGGTTTTCGTTCTGTGGGATCAAAGAATTGATGCCCAAATTTATAAGTTTGCTCACAAAGTTCGCATCAAAAAGAATGTTACTGGGTTTCAAGTTCCCATGGACAAGACAAGGAATGTTTGAGTGAAGGAATATGAGGGCAGAGCATATCTCTGTAGCAATGGACGTTCGAATTTGCCATGGAAGAGGTGGGGTGCTGTCTTTGCAGGCAAGGAGGTCTTCAAGGCAGCCATTCTTTAGGTACTCATATACAAGTGACCTGGATTCCGGACAGGTTCCAATTAGTGTTACCAAGTTTGGATGCCGCACTCTGCTCAAGACCTCTACCTGATGGAATTGAACCGAAATAATGAATTCACTGCTGTTTCACTGGTTTTCTAATAACACATAAATACTGTAGAAAACATAACATAAGATTTACCTCGTGTTCAAAGTCCAATTGAGTTTTAGAACCATAAGAAGGCAACATCTTAATAGCAACATGCATGTGGCGAAGAATCCCTTTATAAACACTTCCGCGTCTTCCTTCTTTAATCTTCCAGGATGGATCAAAGTTGTGAGTTGCCTCGTTGATCTCCATAAAAGAGAAGATAGGGAATTCTGCCTGATCAAAGCTTGCAGCTTCCCCATTTATCATTGTCTCTAGCCGTCTGACCTTTCTAATTGCATTTCTATGCTCTATCTTCATTGTATCCCGTTTTTCCCTGAAACTCATCAAGAGCCCTGCAGCTGAGATGATTTTCTCCTCTAACTCCCTTACCTCACATTGTGATGCTTCTAGTTGTTTCTCCAGCACTAACTTCTTGTCCTCAACCATCGAGAGTTGTCTTATAAATTCCTCACTCTCATCTTTCACCCCGTCTATTTCTTGCTTTAATCTAGCAAGCTTTTCTTCCATCTCTTTTCTTTGGCTCATCTCCTTAGTGCATAAACTTTCAAATGCTTTGGCCTGTAAGAAGGCATGGACAACACAAACTTTCTGGTGAAGAATGAAAGACAGTATCTGCTATTAGTAGGTATGCATAAATCAACAAAATATGCATGCTTGCACAAATGCACACTGCATGCAGACAAATACCAGCATCTAAAGAAACCCAAAAGATCAAAGTTTGACGCATACAATCTAGAAAACGATCAGGCTAATAAATGAGATCAGTTTAACTCACGAGCAATTCGTGCCATTCCAAATTTTACCTTGCATTTAGCCTCCATCTCATCATCTTCGTCTTTCCACCGCCTAGTTGTCTGTTCAAATTCCTTCTGTTTTAAGTTCTTAGTATCCACAATGGCTTGTTCTACGCTATGAGAACTTTCACCATTTGCTTCTCCCTCCTGTAAAGATAAGCAATTAAAGACTAATCAAATGGTTTGAAAAGTACAGCACACACTGACTTGAAAAGAAGTTTTTTCCACAACTAAAGCCTAACAGAGCTCAAAGGAAGCTCATTATCTGCCCCAATATGTTCCCCTTAACTCAAAACTCAGGACATAAAACAGAAACTATAAACATGCACACCTAAGCGGTTTTCTAGGAAGAATTTGGTACAATTTCAGCAAAGCAGTAAATGATGCATAACAAAAATCATCCATGTACTTGCATACAAAGGGTGCCGATGAATGAATTTTCTCACCGCATCTATCATCAACAGGGTCGACCTCCCTGATATTTCTTCCAACTCGCTGGTATCTTCCTCAGCATCTGCAGAGCTCTGTAACAAAGTTACTTGTCTAGTACTACCTCACATTAGAACGAAAAGTCAAACAGATATTTCTCACTGAAGAAAAAACAGTCTGGGTAGTGAGGCTACCAGATTTCTCAGCGAATCAGTTGATTCTGATCTTAAGTGTTCTGGTTGCTCGGTTCCAAAAGCCGAATTCATCAGCAGCAGAGGAGGGGCAATTTCTATTTCAGATTCATCTTCTCTATCTCCCCTGTTTTCACATGCTTCATATAAGTGGCAATTAAATATAGCACGTATAAAGATAACGCAACAAAGTTACGAAATGACAGTTTGAACTTAACAGGGCAAGCTACTTGGGTGAAAACAACAATTACGAGCTAGTCTGTCAATACATTAAGAAAAACTTAAACCCGCCGATGCATGAGTTGTTGTGAAAGGTGCAAACAGTACCTTGTATATATGAGGTGCCCCTTACAAACAAACCAAATATGACAGGAACTAGCTGCCTTTTGGCATACGAAAAATGCTTTCCTGGATTTTATCTCAGCCAATCTCCTACAATGGCAGCAAGGATGAGTCAGTCAACTTAAATTGGTGGCAGTTATCCATGTTCACAAGTCTTTCAAGTCATTACAGATCACACGTTTTTCATCATTAAATAAGATTTACCAGTAAAAGAAGACGTTTCTTTTATTTTACCCACATAGTACTAGGACTGACACGGTAGCATGACAAGAACAACAACAAAGCATTGTCCCACTAAGTGGGGTCGGCTGTATGAATCCTACAACGATAGAGTAGCATGACTAAAAAACAAATTATCCTTAAAAGTATAATCGCTGATGCATACTCAGAATAATGTTCATCTGCAGCTGCCCCCATGACGAGCCATCTAATATGGTGCCGAGCAATTATTTCGACAATTCCCTCTTCGACATTTCCCATCTCAATCCATAATTCATTTGCCTCCACCTGCATTCATAAGAAAGCACCCTAAGACGAAAACAACACTCCCTAAACTAATTCAGATTTTGAATACTAATGTGCAAGCTCTATATAATAGATTATCAAAACAACTTCGAAAACAACGAAAAGCAAGCCGTTACCCCCGCTCCGGTGAGAACCATTCGGTATTGATCTAGAAGCTTTCGTAATTTCGTCCTCTCAGCTCCCTGTAACGCCTTAACTGCTCCTTGTTTCAATTTACTAGCAGAACCGATCCCTTCTGCTGCAAATAGTACAAAAATCACAATTATAACTCTAAATTGACAACAATTGCCTCGAAGTTTAAATTTTCTTTTCGATTTTCTCAGCAACCAAACACAATTTAAGGTCAATTTCTCAAAAACACTAAAGACATTGATCGAATTCAAACTTTCAGAGTAAAGAACTCACACAGCGAAAGTAGGAGAGAAGGTTTGTGAACATGTAGCAGGCAAATCCTCTTCCCGGCGAAGTTCTTCACCGCCCAAGCCAGCGTCGTTTCGCTCTGCTTCAAGTCCTTCCCCACCGCAACAAATATAGTCTCCTCCACATCCGACAACACCCGCCCTTCTCCGACCTCTCCAACGCTCCCCATCGGAACAGTACCGCCACCGAGTCTCGTGGAATTCCGAATCCCGGGTTTGGGAGATTTTGAACTCAGCGAGTCAAAACTCAGTCATGACCGAGTGACTGTAGTCCGTAAAGACGCGGTAATTTGTACGGTGGGAGGATTAGTCTTGCCCGCTTCGTGACAAAAACGGCTTTACTTTATGGGTTGGTCTGAGATTCTTACACCTTTATTTATTTTTATTTTTTTTGGAGGAAAAATTGAAAAATGTGTGCTTTTATAGAAAGTTAAAGTAGAAAAGTTAATGGAATAAAGCAAAGTTTTAGTCAATGGACTCAATGCTTAAGATTGAAGGAAGTACACATGTGTGTTAGGTAAATTGGTTTGAACAAAGTGTTTGCTATTTACACTACTTTGTAAAAATACAAGATAATTAAGAATACTGCTTTGTCGCAAACCCTAGCATCCGTTCCCTCTTTTCCTCTATCCTGCACAAACTCAGAGTTCCATCCTCCTGCCGTCGACTCTTTTATTTGGCTGGCGTTGGCTGCAAACCCCTTGTTATTGCTTTCCTCTTTTTTTTGTCATTTTTTTCTAGTAGTTATGACCTTGCGCCTATTCTTCCGTCAACTATGATGGTCGGTTTGGGAGGCCACGACTTGTTTTCCCGTCGTTTTCACCGTTTTTTCTTCTTAGTCCTACTCTCGCGTCTTACAGCCCATCTCTTTCAACTCCAAACACTCATATTTTTTTTCATTATAGAAAAATAATTCAGCAATACCCAAAAATAGCAAAAATAAAATAAAAATTTTGCGTGCATCTTTTTTCATTTGCACATTTTTTTTCGCGTCATTTGATTAAATATACCAAAAGAAAATCAAAGTCCATAATTAAAACAAAAATCTATTTACTATAAAGTAGTTTGAATTCCTGCAAACTTGGGCATTTTTTGCACGTAAGAGCATAAAAAGGGCAAATTAAGTAGGAATATGTCAATCTTTCTCTAGATGAATAGACAAATAGTAGAAAAAAGTCATACCAACGAGATAATTTAATAAAATGAAATTAGAGTGCACTTGCATGGCAATTACAATCTTTTTATTCATTGGGTTGTGCTATTCACACCCATTTTTTTACTTTTCACATATCTTTTGTTAATTTATGTATTTTGATTATTTTCAATTTATCCGATCTGACAGCTGTAAACTAAAAAAACATATAAAAAATAAAAATGGATGTATGAATATCACACCCCTATTCCGAACGTTCATGTTGTCCATGTTGTCCATGTGAATACGATTACGAGGGAAGAAAAAGACTTGCCTTAATTACGTCATACACGCGTTTGATTAGCACGTTAATGCGGATTAGACAAAAGCCAATAACATCAAGCACTCAACATCTCCTGATTATAATACAATAAACAGGTATGAAAAATCACACATTTTATGAGGACTCCAAGCCCAACCTGCAACAACGCATCAGATATTTTAGGCAGCAAATTCGCTTTTAAATCTTAGGGTTCGTTTGCAAGCAATCTTAAAATAGTCGAAATTATTTTTGGTAAAAATGTATTTAGAGTTAATTCTTAGTAAAAATGTAAGTGAATCATAGGAAAAATACTTATAGCGCTTCTTTTAGAAAAAGCACATAACTAATGTTTCTTGTAGAAAGTACTTGCCAAAAATATTTTCTATAAAACACTTTCAATCATTTTAAATGTACTTCAAAAAAAACTCCTATAATGTTCAGGTTTAATGTCCTTTTATTAAGTTAAGGCTTGCTAGGGGTCATTTGGGGAGATGGAACCCATCCGTATCCAAGTTGTGGGGATCCCAGGGATCCTTATATCCTAACCGTTTATCGTACATCGTACGGTTAAAAATCATTTTAAATTTATTTATTTAAAATTAAACACAAATAGTACCTAACGAAAACTAGCTGCATAATGTACGATATGATGTGAGAATCTCTAGGATCCCCACAAAAAAGATGTGAAGAGAATCCTCATCCGTCATTTGGGGATATTCAAACCCCTATTTTACGTGTTTTATTATTTTAAGAAAAAATGACTAACTTTTAAACTGGATCTTAGAAAATGTCGTTTCCCTTGGTGATCTTAGAAAATGTCGTTTCCCTTGGTGCATATAAACTTAATACAATTCGTTGTAGTCCGATTCAACGGAAGCAGCGCTAAATCCGGACCAACACGAGTTAAAAAGTCAACTCAATAGAAAGCCCAATTTCAACAGCCCAGTTTCAGAGAAAAGCCCAAAATTTTCTGGCCCATCAGAAAGTGTCCCGCGCCAAAACGCAAACTCGCACAAACTTGCTTCTCTCCTTCTCCATCTACACTTCTTTGACTGGTAGTTCTGAAACTTAAACCGTATCAGTCACGCACTTCATGACGATCTATAGCCATCGTCTGCTCTATGGACCATGGAAAACCCTACAGAAACACTCCCAGAAACCCAGGTGAACGGCCCAGAT
Source organism: Pyrus communis (assembly GCF_963583255.1). Lineage (NCBI taxonomy): Eukaryota > Viridiplantae > Streptophyta > Magnoliopsida > Rosales > Rosaceae > Pyrus > Pyrus communis. The sequence continues at coordinate 2,238,056 of NC_084818.1, forward strand.
CCGCCGAACAACCCAGAAACCTCCGAATCCGGTGATGGTCTTCTCGCCGAGCTCGAGTCCCTCCGCCAGTCGCACCAGGCCCTGCTGTCGAAGTCGGCGGCAATGGAGGAAGACTCTGATCTCATCCGGCAGCAGAGAGACGATGCCCTGGCTCGCAACGCCGAGCTAACCAAAGTCGTCGGAAAAATTTCCGGCGAGAGAGACTCGCTTCGCGACGAAATTCAGAAGCTCGAAGGTTGTCTGAGAGAAAAGGAAGATGGGTTTGACTCGAAATTGGAGGAGGAGCTGAAGTTGAAGGAGGTGATTGAAAACGAGGTGCGAGTTTGTCGGGAGACGATTGAAAGATTGGAGCTTGAGAGAAAAGAGAGAGATGGGTTTTTGCTGAAGTGCTTGGATTCGCTCCGATCGATCAAGGAGGGCATAATCGGAATAATCGACTGCGTCGGCGACGAGAAGGTAGGGAATGGGACTGAAGAAGCTGAGGGGACCGGTGCGGAATCGGGATCCGACCCAGAATGGAGGGCGGTTTATGAGGAGATTGCGGCGGTTGCCCGGCTGACGGCTTCGGCGGAAGCGCAGGTGAGTGAGTATAAAGAGCTGAGGAAGAAGGAGAAGAAGGAGTTGGAGAATAGCGTGGTGAGTCTGACGGAGGAGAACAGAGATATCAGCAGCCTGCTTAGGGTTGCTCTGGCGGAGAAGGAGGCGGTGGTGAAGAGGTTGAAAGGAAGCGAGCAGAAGCGGGTGCCTATTTTGCAGAGAGTTGGGTTTGGGTTTATAATGGGAAGTGGGGGCAATGAGCAGTCGCCGGAGAATTCCGGGGATAAGCTGGACGGTGCAGGGTCTACTGCAGGAAGTAAATCGGATGGCAGTGACTGTGAAGAGGGGGTCATCAGTCTGGTGAGTTCAATTTCTCGTTGTTTCGGTCATGGATTCATGGATTGTTTGAGCTAATTTATGATTTCTCGTTGGCATTTTCGTGTTTGATTATTCGTATCAGGCCTCGACTGTAGAGAAGATCATGAAGAACCTGCGGCTTGAGATCACTCAGTTGAGAAGATCTCTGGATGAATCTAGGTAGTTCGTCATTGAATTATGTTCGTATTTGAATTTGCATTTGTATTTTGATTGTGAGGTAGGTCAGCTATCGAAGATATAAGCTTTGTTTCGGTGTTATTTACCTGAATTTGGATTTCAAGATGATAACTGTTTGAGTATGATTCCTGATATTATGTGATGAAAAGTTGTCAATAGTTCAAGCTTTTTATGAATATGAGTTTCTGAAAGCACTTCTCTAACCATACTTGTACTATAACCATACTGTTTATGTTGAGCATCGTTGATTTAGTTGTCGATTACTTATCATCAATTCTATGCCAGGTCAGACACTGAGCGCTTGCAGAGTCTCGTGGAAAAACAAGCTCAACAAATTTCGGAAAACACGCAGTACATCAAGGAGTTAGAAAATAGAGAGAGGGTGTTAACTCAAAATGTAATGGACTATAACAAAAATCCGTTGTTTGTTTGCTTTGCGGTCCTAAAGCGTACTCACCTTCTTGCTGACTTGTTTCTGTCATTTTATGGTTGTAAGGTTGAAGAACTCATGATCGAAATAAAGGAAAGTGAAGCAGAGGTTGCTAGATGGAGAGAAGCTTGCGAGCTAGAAGTTGAAGCCGGGAAAACTGAGATAGGAGAACGTGAGAAAGTGGTAAGTTTCTATTCCCCGTTAGTAATTGCTACTGCTTAATTGTTTACTAGGATTTAGTTCTACGATTTATTTCCTTTTCTGGTGTTCTTGAATTTAGTCTCTCACACTTTGGTATGCTATTCCATTAGATCGCCATTCTGAAGCAAGAATTGGAGAAGACAAAAGCGGCTCTTGACATATCAAATGGCAAACTGAAGATGAAAGAAGAACTTGCAGTGACCGCTATGGCTGCGCAGGCAGCAGCAGAGAGGTCCCTGCAGCTGGCCGATAGCAGGGCATCAGGACTACGGGCACGTATAGAAGAACTAACGAAACAAGTAGAAGAAGCAGAGAGCAGAGAGCGCAACAACCGAAGGGTGAGACACATATGTTGGCCATGGCGACTCCTGAAAGCTTCTAACAATGCACAAAACAGTATTAAGCCTGTAAAACGATTACTACCAGAAATGCAAGCCTTGCTTCACTATAGCGGCTGATAAATCAGTTACTTTTCGGATCAATTCAGTTGTATTTGTTTGAATTTGTTTCTTCGTTTATTTTTTAGATGTAAAGAAACAATTGCTTGAGTACGATTGCAATGTGCAGTGTTTCCTCCTTTTCCGTCTCTCAAATTTCATTGCGGAATCAAGAAAACAGAGTACAAAGTATTACACGATAAACGAATTACATGAAGGGTTTAAGGCAATATGATACTTTGCCAGTGCCAGCCAACAAGACTTATCTGTTCTTCTGAGACATTCTCCGATGTCTCCAAATTTTAGATTCGCTAATTACAAGAGAAATTCTCCGATGTTTCCAAACAGAAATAAATTACAACGAGATAAATTCTCCGATGTCTGCAAATTTTAGATTTGCTAATTGAATAGCCCTCCAAATTCCTTCTTCATCAGTCCCTTAATCTGTGCAACAAAACACAAATTCCAGCGTCAAATTGAACACATCGATACTTCCATATGTTAAGCAAATTATCCATACAAGTCTCAAAATCGATGAGATATACCTGCTTAGCCGAAAGTCCAATCTCTTCTAAATCATCAAGCTGAAAACAAAGAAAACATCGGATTACAAACCAACTTAAAAGCATTATATAACTACATCCATCCCCTACTAGTTTTGTTTTCCTTTAAAATCTCTGATGTGGGATTTGAGAATACTTACATTCTTGAAGGGCTTCGGAGATTCATCGCGCAGTTCCATGATGTAGGTTGCTCGTTTCTCACCAATCCCCTAAACGTAAAATTTCAAATAAGTTGAAAACAAAAAACGCTAGAGAACAGCGATGATAATAAAAAAGAGGAACCGATCCTCACCTTTAATCTTTTCAATTCTTCCCTATAAGTAGAAAAAATGAAGAAAGGGTTAGGCTTGTACAGGATATGAAGCACACTACTGATTGAAAGCATATATACTTACTTGCTAGCTGTATTTAAGAAGCCGAGATATTCTTGAACAAGAGAATGCTGCAATGACGGTATAACATTAGAACTTGGAACGAAATTGAAGACATGAACAGAATGAAGATAAGGTATAGATCATACCTTCACTTCAGAATTACGCACACTAAGCGCTTCCCAAGGGCTGTTGACATTTGTAACCTCACATCTATTGTCTTTCATACCCTGATTAGCTGGAGTTTTCGGTTCTACATTGTTGGATGAAGCATCATTCTCCTCTCGCATCTTGATGCATAAGGGAGTTGCAGAACAGTCGGTTTTTGATGCATCTGATATCTTTTTGCACACAGGAGTTGCAGAAAGAAGGTTTTTCAGATTGTTTGATAATTCTTGTAATCTTGAACTTATTGGCGGCGATTTTTCATCATTGACATCTGAGTTCTTGCCTTCCTTTTCAACATGATGAACTGTCAATTGAAGGACCAAATTAGGATTTGTTAGGTCAATTTGCATCCAATATCTTGCAGATGAGGTTTGCCGATTCAAACCATAAGAAACCAACCTTCTTCAAGTAAAGAGAAGTCATTTCGGCTATTGACACCTGGAGTATGTTTCTCAGTATGAGCATCAGAATTAAAAGAAACATCCTGGAAACAATATGAAAAATGCATTAAGAAGGTACTCCACAATTCCAACTCACGATGCTTCTGTGTTGAAACTTTCCATTACCTTTTTTGCCATTAAAATGCTTTCTGCATGCTTTGGAGCATCTGATGATAAATTATCCTGCAAAATGTCAGTTGACATCCATCACACCTTTAACATTTACATCTTATAAAAACAAAATCCTCCTAATATATTTTTCTAGACTTCTACGTTACCTTTTCACCCATAGAAGTAAGTTCCAGGGGCTTCAGTGCATCTGACAACGTATTCTCCTGCATAGACCATCAGTGACGTCAATCGAAGATTCCAAATGATTGTCTATAGCAATACAAATTATACAATACAGGAGTACTGTGAAGGATGAGTTACATACCACTGAAGGTTCTGCTACTTCCGTAACACTTGAAACGGACATTTCCTGCAAAAATACGATGCAATGCCTAAATAAGAATACAAGATTACTCCCCCAAAAGTGTTCTCACTTCTTGAAATTCTGAATATAGACAAAATCAAAAGTGCAATATAAAAGACCCCTACCTCTTTATCTACAGAAGTTTCTGAGGTCGCGATATCTGAGATTGAACTTCCCTACATTAAAATTAATAAGGTAAACTCGGGTTGAAAAACCATATTCGGAATCTGATTACATCAATTTGTGAAAATGCTTCCCATATAAGTGTGTAATCTAGCATATAAGGTGGTGTTTTTTCTATCTTTTCACTAAATCAAAAATATCCAGGATATATGACTACAATACTCAACATAAAGTAAGAGATAATGTACCTTCTTCGATTTGGTCAATTGATTTTTTACATCAAATAGCTTCCTTTAAAAAGAAAAAAAGTAGCACGTATTTCAGAAACTACAGTCATTACTGGAAAGGGAACAAATGATTCCGCTATAACTTAGTGTACAAAGGGAGACCTTCGTAACATACCTTCCTTTCGATACGGGAGTCATACTGCAATTGATCTTCTTTTCAGAAAGAGGCGCTCTGGAAATGGTTTGTTTCTTTGTTGTAGCCACAATGGTCTGCGGTATATGGCCCTTACGTGATGGAACCACCGCTGATCTTGTCAAACATTTAGTTTTCTTTGAAGACTCCATGACAGCCCCATTATTATTTTGACAAGAGCGAGACACCAGGCTTACCATGTACATGGAATCTTGACAAAATGTTGGTTTCTACATTGAAAAAGAAAGAATTAAGGTCAAAGACAACCAAAGCTCCCAGACAACAATAAACCAGAAAAAGAAAACTTGCAACCAAACGAACAACTCTTACCAAGCAAGTGACCATCAGAACTCTATTCGCTCCTCTCAGGGAGTCTTGCAATAAGTGTGTAAGTTTGCTTTCCCGGTAAGGTACATGGTTTCCAGAAGCGCTCAGAGCATGAACAACATTCAACATGGCATATATTGACTTGTGAATTTTACCAGTCTCCACAAGATTTAGGCCATTGACACTTTTCCTACGGCTACGGGTTCCCTCATAACCTATTAAAGGGAGATTGAATAAAGTTATTTCCTATATAACATTGTCAAACAAACAACAAACGAGAAGAAAAAAAGAGGCTGAAACGTGTTTGGCCTGTGGTTAAAAGAACATACAACCTGCCAAGTCAACAAAATTCAACTTTCCCACATGAAGGGCGTCTGAGCTTTCACTAGGAGATGATACATGCACTATCAAGCCCTTGTGGCCGCGACGAGGAAGTTCAGTAGCTACTTTTTGTGCTCGTTTACAGGAAGCACACCCACTTACATATAAATTGTAGAATTCTGAAACTGATTTCACGGGAACCTGGAAAGGTATGAACAGATATGTCATGATTCATGAAGAATGCACAATAGAAAGCCGCTCTTGCTATCTAGATTTAAAACAAACAACAAATAACTTACCCGAGAAAGTCCTTTAAGCCGAATTTTCCCTTGAACATCACCCTGTACCAAAACTAGTCGTCGTTCTGGATCCAAGATATCATACACATGGTCCTGATAGACCTCGTAAGATGATATAGTAACGGAATTTCCATCTTTCTCCGAAGCCAAAAAAATTTCAGCCATTGCTAGAGCTGCCAAACCTGGTTTCTCAGCAGAACCCTTCAAAATCAAGTGGTTCAACTCATCACTATACATGCTATTTCGAAAGAAAAAATAGTTAAAAGACTAAAACTTGGGGGGAAAAAAATTAGGGAGAAATACACCCCACCTGAATTAAGCAAGTCTTTCCACTGCATCTTGCTCCCAATGCAACAACAGTGGCATTACAACCACCAAGAACTCCAGGTATTAGAGGCTTCACCTCTCGCGAAAAGATTACGCCATTGTCTTCGTATTGGTTGTAGCAGTAATCCAATTCATACGATTCTTTACGGCTACAACACAAAATTGAGGAAAATCCATGTAACCTTACACTTAATCACATCACAAAAATTAACAATTTTCATTTCGTAACAAAACCCAAAAGAGTAAGAATCAGTAGGAATTCGATACAGAATTCGACGTTACCTTGTAGGCTGCTGCTCTTTGAAAGAGAGAGTGACACTCTCTGAATCCTCTCCATTCGGTTTCTTCACGGAGATCCAAGAGTCCCCCTTGGAAAACTCGGCCTCTGAGTCCGTAAATCCCCTGACTTTCGCTACAAATCGGACCCTCCGAGATGGTTTGGAGCGCGTTGGGGTCTTGGTGCGGTCAGGGTTGTCGTACAAAGACAACGCCATCGTAGAACTGAAGATGGAGAGAGAGAGAGAGAGTGAGAGAGAGAAAGAAGGAGAGAACAGTGCGAATTATCCCTTGATATGGTTCTGGTTTTTTTTATATTTTATTTATGATTTTCGTATAATTTTGGTAAGTGCCAGCAAAATAGCCGTTAAGGATTTTGGGAGGGAATTCAAATTTTGCTGACGTGGCGCGCTTACACGCTCCCTCCTGAAAAGGATACGAATCGAATAATTAATTGGGCCAACACAGAACAATCCAGTACCCACCTAAACATGTTAATGGACAGCCCAAAACCTCCAAAGGGCAATCTCAAAAAATTGAATTCTATTAACTTTTGTCTTTCGGGTCGATTCGGCCACATGTAGGGTGAGAAAAAATTTCCGAAAATCTCAAATCAAACCGAAAAAATTTCAATCTTAAATTAAAAAAGTTCCTAATCATTCGGTACGGGATTTAGTATTTACTTATTTAATGGTTCGGAAATCCAAAACTGAACGAATTTTGTTTTTTGATGCTATAATTTTCCTTTTGTAAAGTAGAAAACATCATCGATGTTTATAAGTTGACCCATTTCAACTTTTGTCTCTATCTGGCCTTTGAGTTCTGTTATCAAGATCGTACAAATCTGATACACAATTTCTCTTGGCTCGTCCCGTCTTAATTTTTGACAACGATTCGACCAATAGCATGCCCAAAACCAAAGCAATCATGGCCCATTTTGAATGATCCGGAGAACTTGGGGTTGTAATATAAGAAAAAAAGAATGAAAATGGTTAGAAAACTTCGAATTTTAACAATAATGATAAAATAAAAAATTAATTTTTTTATGTAAAAATATAATTTTTTATTAAAATAAATAGGACATAAATTTTTCGTTAAAGTTACAAAATACAAGAAGTCAAAAGAACGAAAACAGCAAACGCAGAGTTTTTAGTGAGTTCGCATTTCTTTTTTGTTCGACGCAATTTCATTTTCGTTTCACAAATTCTTCAATTTCAACCCATCGGAGCGAAGTCGTCGGAAACGATGGAATCGAAGGCGGCGGAAACACAATACGGCGAGAGGAAGAAGATAACGTCGGCGTGCGACGTCGAGGCCCTGAAGAAATGCTTGGAGGAGAACAAAGGCGACTACGTCAAGTGCCAGTCGCAGATCGAGGCCTTCAGATCTTCATGTTCTTTGAAGAAACCAAATCAATCTCCTGAGTCGGTACAGTAGATCATCAATCTACTGCTTTTTCATGTTCTTCACCAATTTTGGGTTCGAATTTTTTTTTGTAATTTATGTTGGAATTTTGAGTGTTTCTGGTAATCTGAACATTTACCCATCTGGGTTTTTTGTAATAATTCATTATCTTTAGATTGTTCGAAGCTTTGGTCTCGGAAGCACTTCCGCTGAAAGCACTTATATTAGAAGCACGTCAAGTGCTTCCCAAATTACTTTCTAGACTAGAAGTAGCACCTACTTCCTAAATGATAAGCAGTTTTAACTTTATCCACCAAACGTTTGTTCAAAGCGTTTTTGATTATCTAAAATCGCCAGCTTTTCCTACAAGCACTTTCGAACATGCTTAAAATGCTTAAGCTTCGAAAGGATCTCCTCCCGGGCAATGGCTTTTGCGTGAAGGGATTTTGTGGCACACCACATTTCCCCTTCAAGTACAGGACATCTGGTATGTGGACTGCCCTTGTGCGGCGATGCATTCGGATGAGGAGAGAAAAGCAAAATCGCGTTCCCCTTAACGGGTCTCGGCATGCTGCTCCTCCTTCCACAATCAAGCCGGACCTTGCTCCTCCTTCCACAATATTTTACTAAACAAGACTCCGCCTTTCCTATAACGACAATGTCATTGCGTCAGTATCTCGAATTAATTACACATCGCGATTGGTTTGAGATACTGTCACAATGACTGACACCTTATGTGATTTGTTTCTCGCCTGCTATTCGTTGTAAATATAATGTTTTCATGTGCATGAGTGCATTTTTGTTTAAACACTCTCAACGACTACGTTAATTGTTATTAGATGAATATGATTTAATTTTTGTACTACCTAAATCTCGGAATTTAAACTTTTCATGTAATTTGGCATTGCAGAAAACCACAACTTTTGGCTCGAGAAAAAAGCACAGAATGAATCAATGAATTTATAGTTTGTCGCAAATTTATTCTTTTCTCTATGTTTGTAACTGAAACAATTACAGTAATGCTCGATCACTCCTTATCAAACAACAGTAATAACAACAACAATCAATCCCTTCTGTTCATTCTTTTCTCTCGAAAAACCGCGCCGTGAATGACTTGCTTTTCTTCGTCGAACCAACCGAAGACTCCCCGCTCGATCCATACGAGTGATCTTCCTCGTCCTTCTCGTCAAAAGTTCCATACGGAGACGGTGAATATGCATGAGGCACGGCCAATGTGACGGCCCTCTGTAATGCAGCCTTGTACTCTTCCGAGTGCTCTTTGGCTATCGTCTCCTGCCGCTCCATTTTTTGCTTCGATGGAATCTCCATGATTTGATCTTTCTCCAATAATAACTGAACGGAGGGGAAACAAGGGCAGAGGTTCAGACACCGGGCAACGATTTTTCAAGCTTTATGATCTACTTGAGACTTGAGCTAAAAACTTACATCTAGAGCCCTTTGGGCTTCTCTCTCTATCCAAATGATAGCGTGGTCAGAAGTGGCATTACAAGAAAGAACGATGTGCTCAAATCTCCCATCCACCGGAACTGCTGTCTTGACAACGGGAGGAAATCTTCCACACCTGCAAACAAAATTATATAGATGGGAGATCCTTTAACAGCATAGCATCAAAAGTGACTCCCTGTTCAGCAAAACATCAAAGCTATATCTTTGGTTCAACGTGGATGTGGCAAATCCCGCGGATACCAGGTACCACTGTATAGTTAACAAGGCTGGATATAGGTCTAGAATATTTCACGTCGGGTTACAGTAGAATTTACATATTGCACAATGATCGCACATTGACAAAAGCAAAAACAGAGGTGAAAACTTGTTCTCGGTAATTTATGGTAGCGGTTAGCTAAGCAGATAATCACAGTTAAGTATGCTCATTAATGCTAGACAATACCTAAAAGGCTTTCTCTCAACAATGTGATAGAGGCGGCCAGGTGCATAGAGCCTCCTTGGATCTTTGAGCATTTTCTCCTCAGGTATACATGTGTCCCTCATGCATCGTAGGCACAATATGCACGGCAAACTGTTTCAAAAATCAAATCCAACTTTAATCCAGATAAATTAAGCAAAACTTGATTTCATCACCTAATTAATTCTCAAAATATGAGTTTGCCTTCAGCTGTGAACAAAAAATGGTTGAAAAGAGTGATCAGAGCCATCTATACCAGAAAAGTGACTTGAAAATGTCTTCCAAGGGTGTAGCAGTCCGCGGTAAAAAGTCATCCTGGTCCAGCATAATGACCACAATCAAATCTACGAAAAGGATTGACGGAACTACTACTTGAAGATTATAGTGGTGGATGCAACATTTTGCTAATTAGTTTCTAAATGAACAAGCTTCCACGTATCACCAACACAGAAAAATATTTTGGGATGAAAATTTTACACAACAATGAGAAAGAAGATGCCAATAAGTATAAAATCTAAGGCTGCAGAAGCATAATAAAATGTATACTCATTTAAACTTACTTAAAAATTAAGAACAAAGAGAGGGACTAAAAACTTGCCTGAAGCACAACAGAATTGATGACATCTGCATATCTGACTGCTAAGTTCAATGACATACACCTCGCCGGTGCAATAGCATAGCCCCTAACCCTCTTCCGATCAATGTCCCCCAACCTATCCCTGTTCTGCACTACCAACATTGTTAACAATGCTGCTACACCTGACCCTAGGGAGTGTCCTGTGAAAGTCAAAGTATATTTTGGATACTTCTCCACCAGATCTTTCAACATTTCACATTCTGCATCCATGACCCATTGGGCAGCCTTCAATAGCCCGTTGTGAACATACCCGCCATCAAATTTCCTCTTACCCAGCTTATTATCCATCAGAACTGCATAGTCACTCTCTCTTGCCAAGTTAAGGCCTCTGAAGGCAAGAACTATATCGGCATGATCATGATCAAGATACAATATATACGGAGGAGCTAGACCTCCGGTATGTTCATAAGTCTTTTTCAAGATTAGCCAATCTGGGTTGATTCCATACCCACCGGGTGGTTCCCAAAGAGGGCATCGAAGGTCATCTTCGTAAACAGCTAGAATGTAGCGGCAAAGGCGAGGAACAGGCTCAAATTCTTCAGCAGTGGAAATACCCCAAGTCTCACTGTCATGACCCGCTGTGTGGAGGCATCGCTTCCACGCCCAGCGGGTACATGCCAGACAATAAACACACTCAAGGATAGGACACCCACATAGGATTGACATTGAGTCCTACAATCTAAACATACTATGACACATCAAAACTCAGAATTCACAATACACCAATGCCTAAGGACATTTCAGCAGCATCAATCGGATTTTCGCAAACGCAATACAGGTATTCATTTACTAATGTTCACAAGAACTATCAGTAGAAGCACATCAAATAAAACACAATGTTATATAACTTGACCCCAAATTACACAAAAATTGAATACTTGAAAAATGGAACCAAAGCTGCTATCTTTTCATACCCAGAAGCTCAAACTTGACAAAGAGCTCGATTGGGTCAACTGGGTCTCAACCATTACTGTGTTTTGATGCACTGATAAAAAAAATCTTCAGGAGCAGAGAGAAAGTAACAGATACCCAGAAACCAAGATTTCGGTTTCGATCAAATACTGGAATCTCACGGCAAAGACACGAGAAATTAAAGCGTGGTTTTTGCGTACATTATACAAATTTGGTACTAATTTAATTGAATTTTGAAGGAAATAGTGAAGGGGAAGTGTGAAGGTAGGTCGTACCTGCAAGTCAATGCCCATTGGGGTTTCTTGATTACTTGGAGAAGAGATGGAAGTGGGTGGAAACACGATGAAGGTGCGCGGTAAAGGCCAATCATCACTGTTGGCTTCGATTGGCACTTCCCATTTGTTTCGTTTTATTCATGTCTCACGTGCTCGGTGGTCCATCTACTTTTTTTACCGCCGTAAAAGACATTGTGATGAGAATATTATTCTGGCAGTTAAACTGTTACTGAGATTGTCCACGGTTAATTACTATTTGTATAAAAATTAAATCGAAAAAAAATATCATTTTTAAGAAAAGGAATTGATTTGACAAAAATATCTTTTATTAAAGGAAATTTTTTACGAAATGACCAAAATGTTTTGCAATAACTGATGTCGGAGACCACTTTTATCGATTTTAAAGTGAAAAGTTATGTCATTTTGGCTAAAAAAAGCCAACTATGTTCACGTATACAACGGCCTCACGTGCAAACTATTATGTTATTTGGTTTTCACCGGCCAAACGATATGATAATTTATATTGTTGTTGGATTCAACCATTACATTCAAAGTGTAACGGGGCAATTTTATTACAGTTCAGATGTGTAATTGTACTTATTACAAAACGCTTCCTAGCTAATCATCAATGGTATAAACAGATTCTCTTAGGAGATGGATTGTGCCCTTCATCAACAAATTCTCAAAACTGTTTTACATTTCTGACTACACAACAGCCCGACGTCCAAAATTTATCGTTAAGAGATCGCGGTCACGTCTTAAACTTCTGAGTGAGTTTTCCCACTCCTTCCCTACAATCTTCAGCGATGCGCTTGGCACCTTCTTTGACGGCCAAGCTAAACTCCGATGTGCTTTGCTGCAACTCTTGGGCTGATCTACTGGCCTTTGAAATGGCGGCGTCTTTTAGTTCTGCAGCCCCTTTTCCTGCCTTGGGGATCCACTCCCTCAAATTGGATATGAGCAAGGCTATCTTTTGGATGATCTGATCGATTATATCTCGGGATTTCCCTTTTATATTTGTTGCTAGTGCCTTAAGCTTATCCATCAAATTCTTCGCCCTGTTGACAGCTCCTTCAACCGAGAACTGCTTGCCAGCCTCGAGCCATGTAGCCTCACCCAAGGTATCTTCTCGGAGGTCATTGTCAACAACTACCTTGATGCCCTGCCTCTCCCAGCGATCTCTAGCCTCCTTGAGTACTTTAGCATGTTCTCTTGCTCTTTTTGCCTCATCTTCAGCCCAAGCCCTGGATTACAAAGATTAAAGTCTTAGAATGTTGCGTGAAAATAACGAAACAGATACATAAGACTTGGAAGCTAAATACCTGGCCATGGACAATGCTTTCCGTTCAACCTCTAGATCATGCTGTAGGCGTGCAATCTCCTGGCTTTCGGTTTCTGCTTCAGTCCTAAGTTTGCTAATTCTTTCTTTTTCATAGGATATCTCTGCTTTGTTACTCATTAGGCTCTGCAATTGTTCCTCCACCTCATGCCTTAACTTGGACAGAACTTCCATTTCTGATTCAACAGCTGCACGTTCTTTCATCAAGGCAATATTATCTTCCTCTCTCTCGGATCTTAACCTTTCCAATTCACGTCTTGCTTCTTCAGCCATTTTCTCCACAGCATCAATTTTTTCCCTCTCCATGGAAAGATCCTTCTCAAAATTTGCGTTCACATCCTTTTCAACTTCAGCCACTAAAGCATTATGTGCCTCCACAGCATTTTCTGCAATAGCTTCTGCTTCAATACGTGCAAGCTCCTCACTCACCGAGTCTGAATACTCTCCGGTTGCAAGGGCAATAGCAGCCTGGGCTTTTGTTACTGGCTTATCAGGCTGGAAGAGTCTGGTGTAACCTTTAAAACAAAAGAGAAGGAAATGTGGACTATCAAACCCATAAACTTCTGTTAAAATTAGAAATATAGGTACGAGTCATGACTCACCAAATGCAAGAGCAATAATACCCTGTTCTCCAGATAGGTCAGCAACAAGTGCAGGACATGCATCTGGATGTATCTTATCAGTGTCTATAAAACCAGAAATTTGGTAGAGGACCTGTCCAAATGAAAAATAGTAAGTATAGAACTAACGATTCAGGCCTACAAGCACAAGAGTAGCTCAAAAACAACAAAACCGAAAACAAACTTATATTGTTAACAACCTCCTTGTCGGCTTTTGGGAGATGTTTTTTCTCTAGGGCCATCTTCCAACTTACAAGATCCTGGCGTGATAGAGGGCTGCAGCAAGAAATGGCATTAAAAAAGAAGGCAAATAAGAAAAACCACACAAACAACAAAAACAACAAAGCCTTAACCCACCAAATAAGAAAAATCATAAACTATGTAATTTCGCCTCAATTCAGTAACAAAAAGCAAATCGACTATACATTTAAATGCGAGCAGAGAAACATATTAAATAAATACAGATAAGTTACTGGAGAGAAAAAAAAAATTGTAAGCCCTCACAACTAGAGCAACTAATTTCCAAAAGTAAAGATACCATGCAATGATGTACTTGTCAAATTTTCAATTGTGAACGGCCAGGATAATTGGTTTGGAGGAGGTAAACCCCAAGTATTTGGAACTAGACACAAATCCAATAACGCCAAGTGATTTTAAGGAAACAACATACTAAAGAGGACACTATGTTACAAGGAATCAAATATACTACCTTTCAGGAGAGAAGTAAAATGAACTTTCATTTTCATCCAAGGAAGAAAGCATATCATTTATTGACAGCCTGCTTGAGATAAGTCCTGCTTCAGCCAAACCTGAATGGATGCAAGGAAATAATAAGCAAACAAAGCCTATTCACACTGTCTCTTAGGCTATAGTAAAAAAATCTAACATGCTCAAACCTTGAATGGATGGGAAATCAGGGTCTTCAGGTGTAATATCATCAAATGCAAGCTCAGTAACATTCTCAATATACATAGCAGGATATATTTTAGAGATTGAGTTCCTACAGTTAACCCCAAGAAAATATGTCAAAGTGTAGACCTATACTATGGATCACAAATTGCAAAACAGAAAATACGTTGCCAAGATTTACATCACAGAGACGAAGGAGGTATACCTTGAAAGAGCACTACTTGCAAAAACCAACCAACGGGCATATTCACGCCGTGTACACAAATCACCAGGTTGAACATCAGCCTCTATGACCTGAAAACCGTTGTCATATTCAAATTACAGATTACAAACTGGCTTAACATCTTACAAACAAAACTATAAACTAATGAGAACAACGTTGATATTTGAGTCAAAGATTTCCATTTCAAAATTTGTCGAATCTAAGGAATCAAATACAGTAACAGTTTGAATTAATAAATAAAAAATCCTCCAATAACTTTGGGATAAGGAAATTAAAAGCAAAACATGACAATGTCAGTACCTTTAACACTTGCAGCGCTGCTAATGCCTGCCCCTGGACCTGATCAACAACTGCCGGAACCAAAACCTTTCCAGGAACCACCTGTAGAGCTGCAGAAACCACAGTTGGAGCAGGTATTCCAGCAGAAGTGAAGGAATTCCCAGCAGTTGGTAATTGTGATTTGCTTCTAGACGGCTCACTTTCAGTTATGGTATTCTCTTCCAGGGATGAACTAATTCCCTCAGCTAAAACCTGCAGTGTTTTGCTGAGGTCAAGGTTTTCTTCGGTTGAAGATGGGGTTACAGGCCCTATGTTATCTTCAGATGAAACCTGAGGTTCTAAAATTGTGTTTGATTGTGTCGTAACTGATGTATCCAGAGCTATGGGTTGACTAAGTTCCTGTGCATCGGCAATAAAAGTAGAAGACTCAAAGGTGGCAGTTTGGTTTTCACTTGTCCCCAGTACTCCATCCTGGGGTTCAATGCTAAGGTTTGACTGATTAGTTTCAGAGGCTTGCAAGTTGGTTCGTTTGACACTCTCTAGGTTCTCTTTAAGTTCAGAAGCCAAATCTCCTACACCTACAGCAAGGCTTCTGTCAAAATCCTCAAGCCCAGAGGCACGAATTGAATCAATGCCATCAGGCTCAACTGACTTGTCATCAGAAGTTGATTCATGTGGTGTATCTCCTTTATCGGAAGCACTATTAACCACCTCAGTACCTCTGGATGTTTTTTCAAAATCTTGTCCTGACAAGCCCCCTATATCATAATCATTACCAACTCTAATTTCACTGGGAGACTGTTCAATTTTTGGAGATGAAGAAGAATCCTCATTAGTACCTGTCCTTTCTTCCGGACTACTATTAGCATCATGCTTCACATTGCTTTGATCATCCACATCTTCTGTACTCCTCTCATTGTCATCATCATAAGTCAAAGACCGCTCCTGCTGCGTCGTTAATGGCTCCATCTGTTGTTTTGTGCCTGAACATATCCACATATGTCTTAACATTTAGCCAAAAACTAAAAATATACCACTCAAGGCAAACTTGTTCCATAAAACACATGATCTTCTACAAAACCAAAACAAAGCAAGAATATACAAAACACTTCCATTTCCATTAACACCACCGAATTTCCGGTCCAATTCTAAGCTTGCCAATTATCGAAAGAAATAAGGCAGCAACTTACTCAATTTGTTTCGTTTTCCCAAAGACAATGCTGCAAAAGTAAGCCCAGCAACAAGAACGACTCCAGCAACTCCAGCTCCCACAGTCCCTGAGAGCAAACTACTCCACAAATGTTAGCAGCCAGACAAAGCATAACTGATAAGAAAACGTCAATCCAATAGAGTCGAACAATTATGACCTCCAAACCATTTCTTCCTCTGCGAGTCCAATGACTCTTCCCCATTATCCGAATCGGACCACCCTTTAAAACCGTCAGCGCTCGAGTTCGACCTGACCCACGAACCCCCGTTGCGACGGGGCTCCAATCCACTCCCGGACCTCTCACTGCCTTGAGCAACGCAGAGCACTCGAGCCCGATTATCGAGCTTCCCCAGTCGCCACCGTACGAGAACGGAGGAGGGTTTACTGCAATTGCCTAAATTGAGAGCTAAGCGAAGCTGGAGGGAGCTCGGGGAGCACGTTGCAGTCATAGTCGCCATGGAAATTCACTGCTGCTGGTTTCGGATTGGGGGAAATTACACCCAATTGAAACACATATAAAAAGAGAGAGAGAGAGAGAGAAAAAAGCTTCGGTAGGGGAAGTTGAAATTAGGGTTTTTACGAGCTTGAATTGCAGAGAAATGGGTGTGATTTCGAAGTTTTGGATTTGACGAGGAAGGAAGAGACAGACACTCTTTGATTTTGAATTTCATAATATTTTATTTTTATTGTCTTTTTTATTTTTTGGGTCGTTTTTTAATTTTATGATCTATTGACGGAGTCAAAGAGGTAAGCGTAATTCCAAAGTGAATTCAAAGTTTGTCTGGATAATTTAACATCTTATCTAATAAAAACTATCATTTGAGGGAAAAAAACAAGAGAAGTGTTATTTCTTTGCCATAACCTTTTATTTATTTTTTAAACAAACGATATTATCTACATTATGAAGAAGAGTGAGTTTAGCATCATAATAGGTTAGCAATAATGTGGTTCAAATTCGAATTTGACGATAATCAGACCTAAAACCTCTCACTTACAACTAAAGAAAAATATCACTACAGTATAATACTAAAGGACAACTATTTCTTCTTTTTGATTTGTTGAGAAGAATTTTATGGTACGCCTATGCAACTTTTGTATCATTATGTTGGTGGTGTCAAGACTATGTAAATTGTAGAGGCAACACGTTGTAATCTAATAATGTATTACACGTTTTTTTTCTTCTTAGAACATGTTGCCCTCTACAATTTACATAAATTTGTCTATAAGAAAAGAAAAAACACGTTTTTTCTTCTTAAAATGTGTTTTTAAATAAGAAGAAATTTTTTAAAAAGAACAATATATTATTGAACACGACACGTCCCGTGTTTGTAAACAAGTTTTTTTCCATAAAAAAAAACACGATTCTTATTTATCCCATACACCCTACTTTTTTTTGGAAACTCACACACACCACTTTTGCAAAAGCAATTTACCTCACAAAAAAGCAACATCAATTTCCCTGCTACTTTGTCTTCTTCACCTAAACTCGATGATTTTCTCTCCTTTCCTTTATTATACAGTTAATGCTAAAAAGATTAAATTTGTAGAGAAAATTTTAAAAACTAAGAGACATGAAAGTTAATGATTAGTTTATTACTTAAACGTTGATAAATATGCTTATTTTTATTGGTGACACATCATTTAGTTTGCAAACTTAGTCTCTAAATTTAATCTCCCTAGCATTAAATAACGTCGAGGGACCGATGGTAGAAACCCTACCCTATTGTAAATTGAAGTACTGGAATTTTAGCACGTGCAATCATCAATCCAGTGACCAAAACATGATGGCGAGTTCAATGTTAAATTGTTCTTCTTATTTTATTACGTGGCTTAAGCAAAATCTCTCTCTTGTAAGTAATACTGTGATTCACCTAGCACTTGGTGATTCTATACTTCTATGCGCATGTTGAAGAATACCAAAAGACGGTGTGATCCTCCGTTTGCTATTAAAACTGTTTTCTTCACCGAATCTACTTAAATCATTGGAAGTTGCATTTTTTTCGGTAACATGGAAGAAAAAAAAGAAGAAAAACACTAAGCATCAACTAGTCTAACTCTATCAATTCCAGTCGTCGGAAAGAAAGAATTTAAACTAAACAAGAAGACGGAAGAGTTTAAATAAAAAAGGAGGCTGAGAAAGCTCTTGAATGTTGTATTAGTCATACGATAAAAGAGTAAAAAAAGAGGAGGGGAATTGAAGAGTGACTAGCAAAGTAGCAAATACACCTCAGTCAAATCACTCACAAACTAAATACAAAAGTTATAAAATCTGTCTTTAATTACAAAAGTGAATAAAAACCCCAAGATTTCAAGATTACATAATCAATGTCAGGAATAAATTGGTGAATTTAAAGTAATGTTATTTATACCATGTTTTTGTATCATATTTTCATATCATCTTAGATGACATTTGACGTGGACAGCTACATCATTTGAATTAATCAGATTTTTAAATTTAAGTCATTATTTAATAAACTAATAATTAAGAAAAACTAGTTAATTAAATGATGATTGTGGTATACGAGGAGTTTTTCTCCTCTCTTTTCTTGGATTTTGCAAATTTTTCAAATGATATAGTTGTCCACATCAGATAGGTGGCATAAAAATATGGTATGAATAACATTACTCGTGAATTTAACGACTGGACTGTCGGAAACTAATGGCTATAATTGAAAGCTCGAGAATATGAAAATTGGTTGATGTTTATTCCTTGACCGAAACTTCAACATAAATACACGTAGAAATAATAAAAATAGCTAAACCATGCAACAATTAATCCCATGATTAATAGTCGAGATACCTCCTAATTATCTGTAGTCCTGTAGACAATCTAAACTGACTACTTATTGGCAGATAATTAAACTAATTCCTAACATGAACATGCGTCGAAGAATTATGACAGAACTCTCACACACATTAAATTCTTGGGATTATGTGGGCTTGCAATGGATTCTTCATCACCACAGTAAACTCCATCTTCTCTGATAGGTCAACGTCATCTCCCTCCACAGGCCTCCACTGAAACTTCCAAACCAAATTCGCCACAAAGTACTCCAGGTGAAGCACTGCCAACCCCGACCCAGGACAGGACCTCCTCCCCACCCCAAACGGCATCATCTTGATCTCCCTGCTTCCCGTCAAATCGAACCCTTCTTCTCCGCCGTTGCTGCCCAAGAACCTCTCCGGCTTGAACGCCATGGGGTCCTCCCACACTTGCGCGTCCCACCCTATATCCGCCACCATGACATTGACGGTCCCGTTTTTGGGCACCAGGTGTCCGCCCAAAACCACGTCATGCGTCACCGAGTGCGGAAACAAAATGTGCCCCGGCGGGTGGCGCCTCAGCCCCTCCAAGATCACGGCTTTCAGATACGGCAGCTTGTGCAGGACCTCCTCTCGCACCTCCTCCTTCGTTTCTCCCATAACCCCTTTAATCTCTGAAAACAGCTTCTCCTGAACTTGTGGGTTCTTTACCACGTTAGCCATGACCCACTGCAGCGCGGTGGAAGTAGTGTCGGTGCCGGCGTTGAGAAACTCCGAGCAGAGGTTGACCATTTCGTCCTCCGAAAGCTTCCGCTTCTCTTCGCCGTCGGGAAGCTCGAGGTCCAGCAACGTATCAGTATACGACAACACCAATTCATCGTCTTGGTCGTCGTTTTTGCTGCCCTGCTTTGCCTTGTTTTGTCGTGCTCGAATCAGAGGGACGAGCACTTCTCGTTGTTCCTCGAGGATTTTGAAGAATTCCTGCCACCGATTTTTCAGGAAAATCTTCGTCAATTTCGGCTTGAAATTGAGGATGTTGAACCGCCCGAAACTCAAATGTTGTTGGCGCTGCACCCGCTCGATTTCTTTGATTTGCTCTTCGTTCAATTTGTCGCCGAAGCACATTAGAACGAGGAGGCAGAACAGGGCGTATTGGAAGTGGTCGACCACCCTAACACTACCGACGACGCCACCTTCGGAGTGGGATTGAGACTTGGTTTTGAGGCGGTTGACGAGGATGTCGAGAACCCATTTGCGGGCTTTGCCGTAGGATTTGACGCGGGAAGGGTGGAGGATTTCGGAGGTGAGGTTGCGGCGGAGGAGGCGCCACGTAGTGCCGTATCCGGCGGAGGCGATTGTGTGCTGGTTACTGGTAGTGTACTTGTTGGTGACCAAGGCCTCAGGTCGGTCGGCGAATACGGCGCCGTTCTGGATGAAGGCCTGGTGGGCGAGGGAGCGGTCGGCGATGAAGACGGCGGAGCGGGAGCCGATGGGGAAGGAGATGATGGGCCCGTATTGTGCCTGCAGTTTGCGGATGATGAGCTCGATCTCCAAGAAGGGTTTCAGGATCCACAAGAAGCCGCCGATGATTGGGATGGAGCGGGGACCGGGAGGGAGCTTGGGTTTGGAGACGGAAGTGGGTAGGAATAGAGAAAGAAGGGGTTTGAGGAGGAAGGAGACGCAGAGGGCAATGAGGATAAGGAACCAGGTTTCCATGGTGAACTGTAAGCAATGAGACAATAAATTATTAATTTTCCACAACTATATAAAGAGACGAAGAAATCGTGGAAAGCAAGAAAAGAGATGAAAAATACTATATAAAGAGATGAAAAATCGTGGAAATCGTGGAAAGCGAATTATTGATTTGCTGACGAACACTGCTACTGACTCGGAGATCATCAACTCATCACGGGTCAGGCGAAGCTGTTGGAAAATTATCCATTGCAAAATGATCATCTCCATATCTCTTTCTCCTAATCCACAAAATACGGGAATTCGGATTGTTGAAATTTGATCCAACGGCTACAAACAGATGCTCACTTTAAAAATTATAATAATTTTAGCTGTTGAATCAAATTTCAACAATCTGGATCTCTAAATTTGATAAATTAGGAGAAAAGAATCTCTTTCCTTATCCATTAGTTTTATTTTCTGCTAATAATCTAGGAGAATCCGAACTCAATCACATATATGTTACCACGTGAAAAAGGTGATTCGCATGCAATGTTTTGTTTACGTGCGTATGTACTGTCTTTGGTACTATTTCACGATGACACGCATGGGTCTCTCACTCGTCAAACAGGTTCCGTTTCTTTCATGAAATACGTGAACAGAATGACAACTTTAGCAGAAAATAAGTCCTACATTCAAATAAAACATTATTGTGCTTCATGAATTCACTGAAAATTAACATCGCGATTAGGTGACCGTTCATCTCAAGGTGTTATATATTATGGGGTAAACTGTCAATTTATTCCTAAATTATTGCCTAAGCAAAAATTAGGTTCATAAATTATTTTTTCAGAAAAATCAGTCATTAAATTATAAAAATATGCAAATTACATCTCTAATATTAGATTCGAAGCTACTATATTCAATTTTTCGTCAATTTTAAGTTACGTTACTTGCATATGATACACATTGGAGGATAGATTGGTAATTTTCACAAAGAAATAGTGTGTGAAGTTAATTTTGGAGGGTAAATTAGACATTAGATTTGCAACCTATATGAAATGGTAAGGGTTTATAGGTGAGAAAATGACGATATTACACTCTAAAGTGTGTCAACTGACTTAAGTTGACGAAACATTGGATAAAATAACTTTGAATATAATAATGTGGATGAAATTAGCAATTTTTAATGAATTTATGAACTTCTTTTACCCAAAAAATAATTCAAGGACCTAATTTTTACTGAGATGATAATTCAGGGTATGGGTGGGGAAACGGGCAGAGAACCTGCGGGTCAGGGTGGGTAACCAAGATTTGGGGCAGGTCCATTTTTTTTAGAGTAAACGAGGCGAGACAGGGAGGTGATATATCCGGGGCGAGGCGATTCCAAATCTTCAAACCCATGGGGCCCGGGACCGGCCCGTTTCTATTATATAATGGTTGGGCATTGTTGGGGGATTAGAAACCTACCAATTTGGATGAATGAATGGGCCAATTCCTATAATACAATGAAAACTTCTAGAGCTTTCTCCATTCTTCGATTCCAAATTGAAACCCACCAAGTTCCTCCATCTCTCATTTCTCTTTCTTTCTCTCTGTATAAATCCATAAATCATTCAACATACCCAAACTTCTTCAAATCCTTCCATTTCTGCTCGCATGCTCTTAGTCTCTCCCTTGATTTTATCGAAATTTCATTGGACGAAGATAGCGCAAGGCTCCAGATCAGAGAAGACGGTGAGCTCTAAATTGACGAAGATGATGCGGCGGACGTGCCTTCCGTCATTGGTCTCGGAAAAGATGGTGTTGAAGGAGTCGTTGCCGCGACCGACGGTCTTGTCCTAGGCATCTGACCATCTGACCATCTAGTCATTACTGCACCTGGGTTTCGCGACGTCGAAGTAAGATAAGACTTAGAACAACATCGTTTCCTTCTGTTGGACCCGTGGATTCGGCCCGAACCTGCCCGTCCTTAATTCAAAAACTTTAATACCTGCCTCACCCCGTCCTATTGCATTTTAAAACGGATACGGTCCAGTCCCTCCAAATTTGGGCCTGGCCCGGCTCGTGCCCATCCCTAATTCAAGGACTAAATTGACACTTCACCTTATATTATGTATCTCCACTATTTTATTATAAAATAATAATTTAATTGATTAAAATATTATCAATTTTATTAAACCCCAATCCATCACTCCCACCCCCCCTCAAAACCTCACCATGTCGCGCCGCTCCCTGGAACCCCCCCAAAGTGAATTCAAAGTTTGTTTGGATAATTTAACATCTTATCTAATAAAAATTATCATTTGAGAAAAAAAACGAGAGAAGTGTTATTTCTTTGCCATAACCTTTTATTTATTTTTTAAACAAACGATATTATCTACACTAGGGAGAAGGGTGAGTTTAGCATCATAATAGGTTAGCAATAATGTGGTTCAAATTCGAATTTGACGAGAATCAGACCTAAAATCTCTCACTTACAACTAAAGAAAAATATCACTACAATATAATACTAAAGACAACTATTTCTTCTTTTTGATTTGTTGAGAAGAATTTTATGGTACGCCTATGCAACTTTTGTATCATTGTGTTGGTGGTGTCAAGACTATGTAAATTGTAGAGGCAACACATTGTAATCTAATGATGTATTACACGTTTTTTTTCTTCTTAGAACATGTTGCCCTCTACAATTTACATAGATTTGTCTATAAAAAAAAAAAAAACACGTTTTTTTCTTCTTAAAAGGTGTTTTTAAATAAGAAGAAAAATTTTAAAAAGGACAATATATTATTGAACACCACACGTCCCGTGTTTGTAAACACGTTTTTTTCCATAAAAAAAACATGATTCTTATTTACCCCATACACCCTACTTTTTTTTTTTGGAAACTCACACACACCACTTTTGCAAAAGCAATTTACCTCACAAAAAAGCAACATCAATTTCCCTACTACTTTGTCTTCTTCACCTAAACCCGATGATTTTCTCTCCTTTCCTTTATTATACAGGTAATGCTAAAAATATTAAATTTGTAGAGAAAATTTTAAAAATTAAGAGACATGAAAGTTAATGATTGGTTTATTACTTAAACGTTGATAAATGTACTCATTTTTATTGGTGACACATCATTTAGTTTGCAAACTTAGTCTCTAAATTTAATTTCCCTAATATTAAATAACGTCGAGGGACTGATGGTAGAAACCCTACCCTATTGTAAATTGAAGTACTGGAATTTTAGCACATGCAACCATCAATCTAGTGATCA
Organism: Pyrus communis; assembly: GCF_963583255.1. NCBI lineage: Eukaryota > Viridiplantae > Streptophyta > Magnoliopsida > Rosales > Rosaceae > Pyrus > Pyrus communis. The sequence continues at coordinate 2,261,757 of NC_084818.1, forward strand.
AAACATGATGGCGAATTCAATGTTAAATTGTTCTTCTTATTTTATTATGTGGCTTAAGCAAAATCTCTCACCCTTGTAAGTAATACTGTGATTCACCTAGCACTTGGTGATTCTATACTTCTATGCGCATGTTGAAGAATACCAAAAGACGGTGTGATCCTCCGTTTGCTATTAAAATTGTTTTCTTCACCGAATCTACTTAAATCATTGGAAGTTGCATTTTTTTCGGTAACATGGAAGAAAAAAAAAAAGAAAAACACTAAGCATCAACTAGTCTAACTCTAGCAATTCCAGTCGTCGGAAAGAAAGAGTTTAAACTAAACAAGAAGACGGAAGAGTTTAAATAAAAAATGAGGCTGAGAAAGCTCTTGAACGTTGTATTAGTCATACGATAAAAGAGTAAAAAAAGAGGAGGGGAATTGAAGAGTGACTAGCAAAGTAGCAAATACACCTCAGTCAAATCACTCACAAACTAAATACAAAAGTTATAAAATCTGTCTTTAATTACAAAAGTGAATAAAAAAAACCCAAGATTTCAAGATTACATAATCAATGTAAGGAATAAATTGGTGAATTTAGAGTAACGATATTTATACTATGTTTTTGTACCATATTTTCATACCACCTTACGTGGCATTTGATGTGGACAGCTACATCATTTGAATTAATCAGATTTTTAAATTTAGTTCATTATTTAATAAACTAATAATTAAGAAAAACTAGTTAATAAAATGATGATTGTGGTCTACGAAAAGTTTTTCTCCTCATTTTCTTTGGGTTTTGCAAATTTTTCAAATGATATGGTTGTCCACATCAGATGCCATCTAAAATGATATAGAAATATGATATAAAAACATAGTATGAATAGTATTACTCGTGAATTTAACGACTGGACTGTCGGAAACTAATGACTAGAATTGAAAGCTCGAGAATATGAAAATTGGTTGATGTTTATTCCTTGACCGAAACCTCAACATAAATACACGTAGAAATAATAAAAATAGCTAAACCATGCAACAATTAATCCTATGATTAATAGTCGAGATACCTCCTAATTATCTGTAGTCCTGTACACAATCTAAACTGACTCCTTATTTGCAGATAATTAAACTAATTCCTAACATGAACATGCGTCGAAGAATTATGCCAGAATTCTCACACACATTAAATTCTTGGGATTATGTGGGCTTGCAATGGATTCTTCATCACCACAGTAAACTCCATCTTCTCTGATAGGTCAACGTCATCTCCCTCCACAGCCCTCCACTGAAACTTCCAAACCAAATTCGCCACAAAGTACTCCAGGTGAAGCACCGCCAACCCCGACCCAGGACAGGACCTCCTCCCCACTCCAAACGGCATCATCTTAATGTCCCTGCTTCCAGTCAAATCGAACCCTTCTTCTCCGCCGCTGTTGCCCAAGAACCTCTCCGGCTTGAACGCCATGGGGTCCTCCCACACTTGCGCGTCCCACCCTATATCCGCCACCATGACATTGATGGTCCCGTTTTTGGGCACCAGATGTCCGCCCAAAACGACGTCATGCGTCACCGAGTGCGGAAACAAAACGTGCCCCGGCGGGTGGCGCCTCAGCCCCTCCAAGATCACGGCTTTCAGATACGGCAGCTTGTGCAGGACCTTCTCTCGCACCTCCTCTTTCGTTTCTCCCATAACCCCTTTAATCTCTGAAAACAGCTTCTCCTGAACTTGTGGGTTCTTTACTACGTTAGCCATGACCCACTGCAGCGCGGTGGAAGTAGTGTCGGTGCCGGCGTTGAGAAACTCCGAGCAGAGGTTGACCATTTCGTCCTCCGAAAGCTTCCGCTTCTCTTCGCCGTCGGGAAGCTCGAGGTCCAGCAACGTATCAGTATACGACAACACCAATTCATCGTCTTGGTCGTCGTTTTTGCTGCCCTGCTTTGCCTTGTTTTGTCGTGCTTGAATCAGAGGGACGAGCACTTCTCGTTGTTCCTCGAGGATTTTGAAGAATTCCCGCCATCGATTTTTCAGGAAAATCTTCGTCAATTTCGGCTTGAAATTGAGGATGTTGAACCGCCCGAAACTCAAATGTTGTTGGCGCTGCACCCGCTCGATTTCTTTGATTTGCTCTTCGTTCAATTTGTCGCCGAAGCACATTAGAACGAGGAGGCAGAACAGGGCGTATTGGAAGTGGTAGACCACCCTAACACTACCGATGACGCCACCTTCGGAGTGGGATTGAGACTTGGTTTTGAGGCGGTTGACGAGGATGTCGAGAACCCATTTGCGGGCGTTGCCGTAGGATTTGATGCGGGAAGGGTGGAGCATTTCGGAGGTGAGGTTGCGGCGGAGGAGGCGCCACGTAGTGCCGTATCCGGCGGAGGCGATTGTGTGCTGGTTACTGGTAGTGTACTTGTTGGTGACCAAGGCCTCAGGTCGGTCGGCGAATAAGGCACCGTTCTGGATGAAGGCCTGGTGGGCGAGGGAGCGGTCGGCGATGAAGACGGCGGAGCGGGAGCCGATGGGGAAGGAGATGATGGGCCCGTATTGTGCCTGCAGTTTGCGGATGATGAGCTCGATCTCCAAGAAGGGTTTCAGGATCCACAAGAAGTCGCCGATGATGGGGATGGAGCGGGGACCGGGAGGGAGCTTGGGTTTGGAGACGGAAGTGGGTAGGAATAGAGAAAGAAGGGGTTTGAGGAGGAAGGAGACGCAGAGGGCAATGAGGATAAGGAACCAGGTTTCCATGGTGAACTGTAAGCAATGAGACAATAAATTATTAATTTTCCACAACTATATAAAGAGATGAAGAAATCGTGGTGAGCAAGAAAAGAGATGAAAAATACTGACGAATTATTTATTTTCTGCTGATAATCTCTAGGAGAATCCGAACTCAACCACATATATGTTACCACGTGAAAAAGGTAATTCGCATGCAATGTTTTGTTTACGTACGTACATACTATCTTTGGTACTATTTCACGTTAACACGCACAGGTCTCTCACTCATCAAACACGTTCTGTTTCTTTCATGAAATACGTGAACAGAATGACAACTTCAGCAGAAAATAAGTCCTACATTCAAATAAAACATTATTGTGCTTCATGAATTCACTGAAAATTATCATCGCAATTAGGTGACAGTTCATCTCAAGGTGTTGTATATTATGGGGTGAACTGTCAATTTACTCCTGAATTATCGCCTAAGCAAAGATTAGGTTCATAAACTATTTTTTTTCAGAAAAATCAGTCATTGAATTATAAGAATCTATCAATTACATCTCTAATATTCGATTCGAAGCTACTATATTCAATTTTCCGTCAATTTTAAGTTACGTTACTTAAATGTGATACACATTGGATGATCGATTGGTAATTTTCATAAAGAAATAGTGTGTGAAGTTAATTTTGGAGGGTAAATTAGACATTAGATTTGCAACATATATGAAATGGTAAAGGCTTATAGGTGAGAAAATGACGATATTACACTCTAAAGTGTGTCAAGTGACTTAAGTTGACGAAACATTGGATAAAATTAAATAGCTTTGAATATAATAATATGGATGAAATTAGCAAATTTTAATGAATTTAGGGACTTCTTTTACCCAAAAAATAATTCAAGAACCTAATTTTTACTGAGGTGATAATTCAGGGTAGGGGTGGGGAAACAGGTAGAGAACCCGCCGGTCAAGGTGGGTAATCAAGATTTGGGACGGGTCCATTTTTTTTTAGAGTAAACAAAGCAAGATAGGGAGGTGATATATTCGGGGCGGGGCGATTCCAAATCTTCAAACCCACGGGGCTCGGGACCGGCCCATTTCTATTATATAATGGTTGGGCATTGTTGGGGGATTAGAAACCTACGAATTTGGATGAATGAATGGGACAATTCCTATAATACAATGAAAACTTCTAGAGCCTATTTCAAACAAACTTGGCAATTTCCTTTTAGCCCTCTCGCTTCGTCATTTTGAAACCTTCCAGAGCCTTCTCCGTTCTTCGATTCCAAATTGAAACCCATCAAGTTCCTCCATCTCTTATTTCTCTTTCTCTCTAGCTGTATAAATCCATAAACCATTCAACATACCCAAACTTCTTCAAATCCTTTCATTTCTGCTCGCATGCTCTCAGTCTCTCCCTTGATTTTATCAAAATTTCACTCGGACGAAGATAGCTCAAGGCTCCAGATCAGAGAAGAAGGTGAACTATAGATTGACGAAGATGACGCGGTGGATGTGCAACTTTATCGGCATGAACAAAGAAATAAACAAGAAATCAAACAGCATAGAAACACACATGGTTAGAGTAGTCTGTTTATAACTTTTTACGTGCATGCTCGTAATTTCGCGGCTTGGGATGAACCGTGAAACTGTTAAAGCATCAATGGTTTCCATTTATGCAGCAGCATATCGCCCGTCTGGCTTTAATTTTTCATAAATCATCAAGCGGAAGCCTGGATTCCCACTCCTGAGGAAGTAATAGGAAAACTTTCAGTGGTAATATATACTCGAAGATGACTAACGTAGTACTTCACGAGAAGTTTCTTGCATAGTCATTCGACTATTGTAAGGTAAACTTGAGTTTTTTAACAATTCGAATGGAACTACGGAAGTATGTAGTTAGGGAATTTCAAAGTGTTCTTCAAGGATATTGTAACCACGAATTTCCTGCGGCAAATGAGATAAGAACACATGCACAAAGTAAATGTTTGTATTAATGAATTTGTAGGGTTACAATCTCTTTACAACTTGATCCTCTGATTCGATCTTTGAAATGTGTAGATGTGTAGTGTTGTGGTTGTTGATCCAAGGATCGCAATGACTTGATTTTGGATGAACGAATGCCGCAAGGTTTTGGCTCTTGGCAATGGAGGAACCGGCACGTGTGGGGGTGCTTGGTGGTTTTTCACAGGATTTGATGAAGAACACGAAGGTTTTTTCGAGTCTTCTTGAGTGTTTGAGTGTTTGGGTGGTTAAGAGCTTCAGAATTTGAAAACTTCAGCATCTGAGCGTGAAATGATTTATGGACCATTTTCTTTGTCTTGGAACCTTCTATTTATGACTTTCCAAGCCTTGACTAAGGATGGATTTGGCCTTGATTAATTGACGAAAGAAACAAGACTCTTTTGTAGGCTGGTTCGTGATTTGACTCCATTAATTAAAATTTGATTTAATTAAATTAAAATTAAATAATTTCTTTCTGCCAAATGTTGACATTTGTCATTCTTGATGACTCGTCTGATTTTGTTGAGTCACACGCCATATGTACAATTTGTGTGATACGTGGCGCATGCCATGTATGCCCTGACATGTCAAAACTTTAATGCATTTCACCAAAATTTCGATGTCTACATATGTGAATCTAAATTTAAATCTAAAGGTATTCAAATCTAAATAAAGTAATTTATGAAGAAAAATCAATTCAATGGAAAAATAAATAAACAAATTGAAAAAAAGGATACGGTCGGTATTTTACTATCGATTGTTTTGAAGTTGAGTCGCTAGATATTTGCGACTGAGTTCAGATCAAGTCGCTGGTCTTTTACCGATCTCCCTTTTAAATTTTTTTAGTTATTTTATTTTATTTTTATTTTTGTTATATTTTATTTTATTTCTCTTACCACAACAACAAACTATCATATTCATTGTTTTCATAACTCATTTTTATGTGCAAAATCTATTATAGTTCACATTTAAATTCTTGAAACCAACTATTTAAAACCTAAATTTAAAGATATTTTTTCTATTTTCAAATTTTAAAAATCAATAAAAAATAGTTTTTGGATCTAATAAACGGTAGGATCACGTCCAAATGTCTTGCAATATTTTCCTTAACTCCGACGCAAAATTTCAATTTTTTCACAAAAACTGTGAGTTATAACCCACAGTTTTCCAATCGATTTTGAGAACTTTTACAACATTTGTTATAAGCCAAAGTCAGAGTTATTCTATTCGCACCACGTGTTTTCTAAAATCAATATAGGACATTCCCAAGATGTCGGACACGTACAAATCTCTATAAGGGTCCTGCTATTAGTCTTCATTTTTCTTTCTATTTTTCAACTTTAAAAATGAATGAAAAATAGTTTCTGAACCTAATAAAGGATAAAATCACATTCAAAGGTATTGCAACATTTTCATTAAATCCCAAGCAAAATATTTCCTAAAGCTAAAAATTCTAACTTCATAAAAACTATGAGTTATAACCAACATTTTCCAATCATTTTTGGGAACTTTTACAAAATTCATTATAAGCCATAACTTGAGTCATTCTGGTTGCACCACATGTTTTCTAAAATTAATTTATGACATTTCAAAGATTTTAACACCTAAAAATCTCTTTGGAGGCCTCGCTATTAGTTTATATTATTTTTCTATTTTTTTTTCTATTTTAAAAATCAATAAAAAATAGTTCCGAGACCTAATATACAGTAAAATCACATCCAAAGGTCTTGCAACATTTTCGTTAACTAATACGCAAAATAATTCGATGGTGTTGCAAATTATATCTCATCTTTCTACTACTTTTTTCGACAAACTAATGTGTTCTAGAGTATACTCTAAGCTTTTTAATTTTTTAATTTTTACTTTTGTATTTTTGACTAAAGATTTAACGGTTAAAATATCAAAAATATTTCAACGCTAAAATATCATTAAAAATCCCTTCAACCTCATTATGAATATCTGATAAATTAACGGGTTCTTCTCCACTCATTGCTTTGCCTAACCTTCTATTTTCGAATTGTAATCCATTGATTGAATTCAATCGATTGAAGCCAAAAGTAAATAGAAGGAATTTCCGTATACAGACTTAAAGCAATAGTCGGTTGTGTCATGCATGTGAAAACAGTCCAAAGTCCAAACTCAAAAAACGCAAATAATGATATGCATCTGCATGGCTGAGATGTCAATTCCTCCATTTGTTATCAAAATCGTTTTCTTCACCAAATGGATCAAAAGAAAAAAATTTAGCTCAAAGAGTTATTGCAGATAGTTGGAGTTTTAAAGACTCACATTATATTATCAATTACTTGAGTTCCAATCCAATCAAGATAATTCTCAAAATAATGGTACTCAAGATCCATATCATAGCTCCAGTTAACAATTTTATTTGTCACCATGTTCTTCTACCGGTAGACATGCACTAACTCACATTCAGTTATACGTGTCATAAGTTGTCTGTACTGATATTTCCAAGAGCATAAAATTGGTATCGGTTGTAATTAACCACTAAAACCAAATCCATCTCCACACGTCAACTGGAAGTTTTAGTCCAAAATCTAGCCCCCAAATATCAGAATCGACCACCCCCCAAGTTGACAAAAAACCTTCCAAGCCAATCACCAATGTTACCTCAAAACACTCCTCATCTACCTATACTTTTAGTAGCATTGATCCGAGAACCGTCGACATTCAGCTTCACCCTCCTTGCAGTGGAGTGGGTGGATCCCAAGCCAAAGACTTGCATGCTAGGAACATTAGAGCACACACAATGAGAGGCGTCGTACCATTCCTCTGCAGCCTTAACTTGGATTTATTCGGACCCCAATAACTTGGATTTCAAATTAACCATCGGCTAATCTGTAACACCAAATTAAATGAGACTTGTACCTATGTGGGCTTCTCATCAATTCTCAAATACTCTTTGCTGTTGGGCAGTCCCTAAATAATGAGTAAAAAAAGAGGAGGAGATTTGAGTAGTGACTAGCAAAGTAGCAATGACAGCTCACCCAAGTCACTCACTAAATTCAGGAGAGAGGATACTCAACGGATCCTTTTGTGAGGATTCTCAATGGATCCTCTTTGTGAAGATCCTGAAAATCCTTTAATTATATCTATTTATCGTACATTGTGTGATCAATTTTTATCAGATACTGTTTATATTCAATTTTAAATTAAAAAATTTACAATAATTTTTAACCGCACAATTTATGATGAATAGATATAATTGAAAAATCTCAGGATTCTCATAAAAAGGATCCGGCGAAGATCCTTCTTGGTAAATACAGTAACAAAATCTCTGTTGGATCACATGAACGAGCTAAAAACCCAAATTTTCGAGATTACATAATCAATGAAGAACATACATTGATGAGTTTAACGGCTAAACATGCGTCGAAGAATTAGTACAAAATTCTCGCACATATTAACTTCTTGGGATTAAGTTGGCTTGCAATGGATTCTTCATCACGATAGTAAACTCCTGCTTCTCAGACAGGTCCACGTCATCTCCGTCCACAGCTCTCCACTCGAATTTCCACACCAAATTCGCCACAAAGTACTCCAGGTGAAGCACCGCCAATCCCGACCCAGGACACGACCTCCTCCCTGCCCCAAACGGCATCATCTTAATCTCCTTGCTCCCTGTCAAATCGAACCCTTCTTCTTCTCCGCCGCTGCCCAAGAACCTCTCCGGCTTGAACGCCATGGGGTCCTCCCACACTTGCGGGTCCCAGCCAATATCCGCCACCATGAAATTAACAGTCCCCTTCTTGGGCACCACGTGTCCCCCCAAAACCACGTCATGGGTCACCGCGTGCGGCAGCACAAAGTGCCCCGGCGGGTGGCGCCTCAGCCCCTCCAAGATCACAGCTTTCAGATACGGCAGCTTATGCAGGACCTCCTCTCGCACTTCTTCTTCCGTTTCTCCCATAACCCCTTTAATCTCCGCAAACAGCTTATCCTGAACTTGTGGGTACTTGACTACGTTGGCCATGATCCACTGCAGTGCGGTGGAAGTCGTGTCGGTTCCGGCGTTCAGAAACTCTGAGCAGAGGCTGACCATTTCTCCCTCCGAAAGCTTCCGCTTTTCGTTGCCGTCGGGAAGGTCTAGGTCCAGCAGCGTATCAGTATACGACAACACAAATTCATCGTCTTTGTTGTCGTTTTTGCTGCCCTGTTTTGCCCTGTTTTGTCGCGCTCGAATCAGAGGGACAAGCACTTCTCGTTGTTCCTCGAGGATTTTGAAGAATTCCCGCCACCGATTTTTTAAGAGAATCTTGGTCAATTTCGGCTTGAAATTGAGGATATTGAACCGCCAGAAACTCAAAAGTTGTTGGCGCTGAACGCGCTCGATTTCTTTGATTTGCTCTTCATTCAATTTGTCGCCGAAGCACATCAGAACCAGGAGGCAGAACATGGCGTATTGGAAGTGGTCGACCACCCTGACACCGCCGCCACCGCCGCATTCGGACTGGGATTGAGACTCGGTTTTGAGGCGGTTGACGAGGATGTCCAGAACCCATTTGCGGGCGTTGCCATAGGATTTGACGCGGGAAGGGTGGAGGATTTCCGAGGTGAGGTTGCGGCGGAGGAGGCGCCAAGTGGGGCCGTATCCGGCGGAGCTGATGTTGTGCTGTTTGCTGCTGACGTACTCGTTGGTGGCCAAGGCCTGGGGGCGGTCGGCGAACACGGCGCCGTTCTGGATTAAGGCTTGGTGAGCGAGGGAGCGGTCGCCGATGAAGACGGAGGAGCGGGAGCCGAAGCGGAGGGAGATGATGGGCCCGTGTTTGGCCTGTAGTTTGCGGATGATAGGCTCGAGCTCCGAGAAGGATTTCAGGAGGAATAACAAAGTTCCGATGATGGGGATGTAGCGGGGCCCGGGAGGGGGCTTGGGTTTGGAGATGGAAGTGGGTAGGAATAGAGAAAGAAGGGCTTTGAGGAGGAAGGAGACGCAGAGGGCGACCAGGATAAGGAACCAGGTTTCCATGGTGATGAATCGGCAGCAATCAGACGAAGGGCAAATGCGTTTGCTTAATAAATTGTTAGATCAAATTTTAAATGTTTAGATTTTAGAAATTGTTATTAACACTTCAAAAATCTCATTCTAAACGTTTTATAGTGAGAAAGAAAAATACATTTACGAGAAGTATAAAATGAAATCTTTAAAATACCTTACTTTGATTTTAAACTCAATTTTAATACTTCTCCAAATTTTAAACTCAATTAGCTCAGGTAAAAGGGATCAGGAGTCCCTTTCCGACCATGTGGAGCAAGAAAAATATCTTACTTTGATTTTTCAGAAATTTTGGAGTGATGTATTTGCTGACGAACGTTGACATTGACGTCGAAATGTAATCATGGGTCGGGGCCATCACATATTGTTTCGTTAAAAAGTAATGTTATAGAGATTAAATTTGTCAAATAAAATTTTGAAAACAAAGATTTAGAAATTGTTAATTAGTGTATTACTTAAACGTTGATAAACGTATTTATTTATATTGATGATACATCATTTAGTTTACAAATTTTGTTTTCCAATTTAATCTCCATAACATTATCCTCTGTTAAGAAGCTAAAATGCATGGCATTGTGTAATTTACTTGCCAGGTTTGCGGCATTATCCAAATTCAACTGCATATTGTCACGTGAAAAAGTTGAAATGTCTAACTGTGATTCGCTTGTGATGTTTTGTTTTCGTAGGTACATGTCCTTTAAGGGATGGATCATCATTTTTTTTTCAAAAAATAAGGATTAGTCGTGGGATTCACTCTACATCGAACTTCAACGATACGTGCCGTTTATTTTGTATGTCTTGATTCATACATCATCCTTGCAAAATTCAATTTAATCTGAAACCACTTACCTATTTAATTATTACATTGAAATTTCATCGTTTCTTATTGACAAAAGTGTTTGTCAGTTTATTTGAACTCAATTAGATGTCAAAATATTTTCGATTTGGCTAATATTTTGCAATGATGATCTAAGAGGTGCAACTTGAAAAATAAACAGTTCCGATTGTTAAAGTTTGATATAGTGTAGGCTTTACAACTAATCCCCATTTAAAAAATAAAAAAAAAATTCCTTTCCCTTAAAAACCTCATCCGCATTACTGTCCTGGTGCTGTTTGAATTTCACAGGCGTGTGACTTGGTATAAGAGGACAACAAGACAATTGGGTGTCTAACCCATCAAACATGCTTTGTTTCCTTGTTCCTGAAAAAAATTTCCATCACGCAAGAACAGAACGACAATTTTAACAGAAAATAAACTTCACATTTAAATTAAACTTTACCATGTTCCCTAAAATCATTGGAAATTAACACCGCATCAAATGATAGTTCACCTAAAGGCGTTAGATATTATGTCTCTCTACTTAAAGCAAATAAAATTGTGAGTAGAGATACTCCCGAATCTTGTAATAATCCTCACATAAGAGGCCTTTGATCACAATTTGTTGGGTGCCGAAACCACCACCCTACAAAAGATCAAATTATAAATACGCTGGTCAGACTTTCCATCTACAAAAATGGAACTGTTGCACCAAAAAATTGGGTGCTAATACTATTAGCATATCTGTATCTAACCAGCCTTATGGCTTACATCCCCAATTTTGCATAATGTCACATATTCAATGCATCTCAGCACCCCACCAGCAAATTCAACTTGTCAAAGAAATCAAATCGAGATCGTTGTAGCTTAACCCTATCTCTGGGGCTCAAAACATGAAGTTGAAAACTTGAGATTACTTTAGATGACGAATTTTGGGGACAAAGCATAGTCTAACAAATTAAGCAATGAAAGGAAATGGTACATGGACACCTTTGTCGGAAAGAAGTTGTCTTCAAAGAGTTGTTTATTCTTCTACTTCGATACATTCGAAGGTAAAAACAAAAACACTACTCCACCGAATTTGTTCAGACCACAGTAACTTGGATTTCGAATTGGTCATCAGCCAAGTTGTGACGCCTAGATTAAAGGAGGGTTGTACCTATGTAGTCATTCCCATCGATTCTCAAATGCTCCTTGCTCCTGGGCAATCTCTAAATACAGAAGATGTCTTCCAAGATTTGAAAGTTATAAGCTAAAAAGTAGCTGAACACCCTCGTCGGAAAGAAATTGCTTGAAATTAGCCATTTTTAAGTCACCAACAAGGACAGATTCATGCGGTGGAGGCGGGGTTGAGAGGGGTTGTAAAGATAGCATTTCATTTTCTGTCTTTCCTGCCTCAGAATCAACCCAAGCTATTTCGTAATCTCTGAGCTGTGCTTGTAATTACATCAAGATGGTGAGGAGGATATAATTACGATATAGACAACGTAAAGTGAATCTTGATGCTCTCATGCTTACCTTTTTAAAGAGAACGTTACCTTTTTAAAGATAATTAAACTAATTCCTAACATGAACATGCGTCGAAGAATTATGCCAAAATTCTCACACGCATTAAATTCTTGGGATTATGTGGCCTTGCAATGGATTCTTCATCACCACAGTAAACTCCATCTTCTCTGATAGGTCAACGTCATCTCCCTCCACAGCCCTCCACTGAAACTTCCAAACCTAATTCGCCACAAAGTACTCCAGGTGAAGCACCGCCAACCCCGACCCAGGACAGGACCTCCTCCCCACCCCAAACGGCATCATCTTAATCTCCCTGCTTCCCGTCAAATCGAACCCTTCTTCTCCGCCGCTGCTGCCCAAGAACATCTCCGGCTTGAATGCCATGGGGTCCTCCCACAGTTGCGCGTCCCACCCTATATCCGCCACCATGACATTGACGGTCCCGTTTTTGGGCACCAGGTGTCCGCCTAAAACCACGTCATGCGTCACCGAGTGCGGAAACAAAACGTGCCTCGGCGGGTGGCGCCTCAGCCCCTCCAAGATCACGGCTTTCAGATACGGCAGCTTGTGCAGGACCTCCTCTCGCACCTCCTCCTTCGTTTCTCCCATAACCCCTTTAATCTCTGAAAACAGCTTCTCCTGAACTTGCGGGTACTTTACTACGTTAGCCATGACCCACTGCAGCACGGTGGAAGTAGTGTCGGTGCCGGCGTTGAGAAACTCCGAGCAGAGGTTGACCATTTCGTCCTCCGAAAGCTTCCGCTTCTGTTTGCCGTCGGGAAGCTCGAGGTTCAGCAGCGTATCAGTATACGACAACACCAATTCATCGTCTTTGTCGTCGTTTTTGCTGCCCTGCTTTGCCTTGTTTTGTCGTGCTCGAATCAGAGGGACGAGTACTTTTCGTTGTTCCTCGAGGATTTTGAAGAATTCCCGCCACCGATTTTTTAGGAAAATCTTCGTCAATTTCGGCTTGAAATTGAGGATGTTGAACCGCCCGAAACTCAAATGTTGTTGGCGCTGCACCCGCTCGATTTCTTTGATTTGCTCTTCGTTCAATTTGTCGCCGAAGCACATTAGAACGAGGAGGCAGAACAGGGCATATTGGAAGTGGTCGACCACCCTAACACTACCGACGACGCCACCTTCGGAGTGGGATTGAGACTTGGTTTTAAGGCGGTTGACGAGGATGTCGAGAACCCATTTGCGGGCTTTGCCGTAGGATTTGACGCGGGAAGGGTGGAGGATTTCGGTGGTGAGGTTGCGGCGGAGGAGGCGCCACGTAGTGCCGTATCCGGCGGAGGCGATTGTGTGCTGGTTACTGGTAGTATTGGATGGTTGTTTATTTGAAGTAGGGTTGGAAGTAGGGTTCCTAAGAGTTGGAAGCATCATGGAGTATCATGGAAGAATAGAATAATGGAAAGCTAGCTAATGCATGGATTCAAACTTTCGGCTAAAACTTAAGTGATGTTTTAGTGCATCTTAGTTTAATATCTACTTTAGGCATAATGCAAGCCTTGATGATGTTTAGTTAGGTAGAGTGGAGACCTCATCATCATTGTAAAGATTAATTAGTGGTTTAAGTTAGGTGGAGGTGTCATGGAGGGGTCTTAACTCTCCATTGTTTCCGTAGCTTTCCTCTTAGTTTTCTATAGGTTCCTCTATATATGTTTTGTTGTTCTTGTAACTAAAAATGATGAATGAATGAGATACAATTCATTCCTTGAAAATCAATATGGTATCAGAGCAGGAAAAATAACCTGCTTCTGCTTCATCCGAACGTGATCAATCCTCAAGATGGCTGAAGACAATCCTCTTAGGTCAGATGCTGAAAGTTCACCGGTTCTTTCTTCCGGAAATATGTCTGAGGTGGATGTCAATCCAAATCAAAGGTTAAGCTCAGTCTTGTTAAATGAGTTTAATTACTTACCTTGGTCGAGAGCAGTGAGCCTTGCTCTAGGTGGAAGGTCCAAGCTAGGGTTCATAATGGAAGCATCGAAGTTCCTGATGCTTCCTCACCAACATATGAAAACTGGCTTTGCAAGGATCAGCTAGTTATGTCATGGCTCCTAAATTCCATGGAGCGTAAACTAGCTGAAATATTCAGTTATTCTGAATCATCATTCGAGCTATGGGAGACAGTCAAGGAGATGTATGGCAGTTAAAACAATGCTGCACGTGTGTTTCAACTAAAGAAGGACATTTCCAACCTGCAACAAGAAGGAAAGTCATTTGTTCAACTTCTTGGCAGCATGAAGAGCATGTGGAATGAGTTGGAAATGTATCGGCTTCATACAACTGAAGCGTCCGTGCTACTGAAAAGGGCAGAAGAAGACAAGATATTCCAACTCTTGTCAAGCCTCGATTCAGGATACGAAGACCTACGAAGCCACATACTCATGAACCCCGAACTACCTTCCTTCACCAGTGTATGTGCAACAATCCAACGTGAAGAAGTACGAAGGAAAGTCATGAACATTGGCACAAAGACCAATGTAACTGAAGCAAGGTCTTACCTAACCAACGAAAGAAAATACAAAGTGAAGAATCCACACTTGAAGTGCCAACATTGCAACTATACTGGCCATGTTAAGGAGACATGCTGGATTTTACATCCAGAATTAAAGCCAGAGTTTATGAAGGATAACAAGCGCTCACAAAGACTGAACCGTGCACCACATAGAGCCAACAATGCATCTACCTCAACCTCACATGGGTCTGACGCACTCAAGAGCTTCACAGCAAATCCGGCTGCACTCATAAATGAGTTTGCAGCATATCTTCAAAGCAAGAAAGAAGAGGTTAAGAGTGATCAAACGGTCGTTTTTGAAGATGGAAACTCAACAGCTTTGCTAGGCAAGTTCGCTGGTTTTCTGACATACACACAACACATGTCCCGAGATGACATGCAAGGTATCATGACTGCTTTCAAAACTGCTCTTAATGTAAATATGATGCATGATTTTTGGATTGTTGATTCGGGTGCCACAGATCATATGACCAATCATGTTTCTAAGTTTCAAAAGTTTGAAAAATTTTCGCAACCTTCTCAAGTCTCAACTGCCAATGGTGAGAGTTCCAAGGTTTTAGGCAAGGGAAATATCCACTTAATGTCGGACAAAATTGAGTCAGTAGCCTTATATGTTCCTTCTTTTCCATTTCAACTTCTATCTGTGGGAAAAATCACCAATACCTTGAATTGTTTAGCCTTCTTCTCTCCTCACAATGTCATTTTTCAGGATTGTCTCACCAAGAAGACGATTGGTGAAGGGTTTTATCTAGATGGTCTCTATTACATATCAAAGAGCAGTCCCAGGGGATTTCAAGCCAAGTCCAATCCATCCCAAGATAGTCAATTGTGGCATCAACGTCTAGCTCATCCTTCTCAACCTGTTTTGTCATCTTTGTTTCCAAATTTAGGGAATGATTTAATTTCGTGTGAAACCTGTCATTTGTCTAAGGACACTAGATTGCCTTTTAACCCATCCTTATCTAGGACTAGTAAAGTTTTCGAACTAGTTCACTCAGATGTATGGGGACCAACGTTTGAATCTTTTGATGGTTATAAGTATTATGTGATCTTTGTTGATGATTTCTCTAGAGCCACTTGGTTGTACCTTTTAAAGTCTAAGAGTGAAGTGATGGAAGTATTTAAGGATTTTCACAACCTTGTTAAGAACCATTTTTCTTCTCAAATTCAAACTTTAAGATCTGACAATGGCACCGAATACACGTCCCATCTCATGTCACAATATTTGAGCAATCATGGTATCATGCATTAAACAAGCTGTGTTGGCACACCTCAACAAAATGGTGTAGCCGAAAGGAAAAATTCTGACATACTGGAAAAAACAAGAGCATTAATGTTACACATGAATGTACCAAAGAGATTTTGGTCTCAAGGAGCCATGGCGGCTGTGTACATCATCAATAGACTTCCTAGCTGAGTCTTGGGGTTTAAATCTCCCCTTGAAGTCATGAAAGGAAGAAAAATCGACCTCTCACATCTTAGAACCTTTGGTTGTGTCTGTTTTGTTCATGTTCAGTCACACCATCGAGATAAATTGGACCCTAGAGCTCTCAAATGCATTTTTCTTGGTTATTCATCAACACAAAAAGGATATAAGTGCTATGATCCCCAACTGAGAAAAATCATTGTATCCAAAGATGTTCGATTCCATGAAGCTAACCCTTTTTTCAGCAAGTCACTTGAAGCCACAGGTCAGGGGGAGTGTATCTTTGATCTGCTTCCTCTACCAAGAATCAGCACTCCAGATGTTTTAAACGAAACAGGTTCTAACCATGACAACAATGATGAATCTCCTACACCACTCACTGAAGTCAACAATGAAGACACTCATCCTGATGGTTCTGTGGATGATGATAACAGCGGCAACCAAGAAAATCTTCAAAGTATGGCTGATAATTTGAACGAGGATGAGACAACTCTCCCAGTACCTCGACACAACCCTCGGCGTGATAGACAACCTCCCACAAGACTTCAAGATTTTGTCACATATAAACCGAGGTATCCAATCTCCAATTGCGT
This sequence comes from Pyrus communis, assembly GCF_963583255.1. NCBI lineage: Eukaryota > Viridiplantae > Streptophyta > Magnoliopsida > Rosales > Rosaceae > Pyrus > Pyrus communis. Next base: position 2,278,343 of record NC_084818.1, read on the forward strand.
GTCGTATCAAAAGGTGACTCCATCTCATGCTGCTTTTCTTAATACCATTTCAAGTCATAGTGAGCCTCAAAACTTTCATGAGGCTAATAACCAAGTTGTGTGGAAAGAAGCAATGCGAGATGAACTCAAAGCACTGGACCAACATAACACCTGGAACATCACCAAACTTCCAAAAGGAAAAAGGGCAGTGGGCTGCAAATGGATCTATAAGATCAAGTTTAATTCTGATGGTTCAATTGAAAGACATAAAGCCAGGCTGGTGGCTCGAGGATTCACTCAAACATTTGAGGTAGATTACAAAGAAACATTTGCTCCTGTTGCAAAAATGAACTCAGTTAGGGTCCTATTGTCTGTTGCCGTCAATAAGGGTTGGTCCATGTACCAAATGGACGTAAAGAACGCCTTTCTACATGGTGATCTTGAAGAAGAGGTCTATATGAGATTGCCACCAGGACACCCTCAAAGCCAGGAGCCTGATTTGGTGTGTAAGTTGCATAAGTCGATTTATGGATTGAAGCAATCGCCTCGTGCTTGGTATGCAAAACTAAGTTCAGTTCTTCATAGTGTTGGTTTCAAAAGGAGTAATGCAGATTCATCATTATTTGTTCGCACGGGAGCTGCGAGCAAATTAGTTGTGTTGATATACGTGGATGACTTAATAATTACAGGTGATAATGCTGCAGAGATCTCCACACTTAAAAAGTCACTTCAACAAAGATTTGCGATTAAAGATCTTGGGGTGTTGAAGTATTTTCTTGGAATCGAAATGGCATCTTCTCACAAGGGACTATTTCTTAATCAACGAAAATACGTCATGGACCTACTCAAGGATGCTAATATGAGCGATGCTAAGCCTGCACTTACTCCTCTCGATAGCAAGCTCAAACTTGACTTGGGAGGCACACCACTCTCGGATATCAGCTCCTATCAGAGGCTTGTCGGTAAGCTGATTTACCTAACGATCACCAGACCTGACATCTCATATTCAGTGAGTATAGCCAGTCAATTCATGCATTCCCCCACCATTGAGCATTTGAACCTTGTAAAAAGGATCTTACGTTACTTAAAAGGGTCCGTTGGTCGTGGCATCCTCATGACGAAGAATGACAACACTCAAATCATGGGGTACTGCGATGCAGATTGGGCAGGAAATGCCATCGATCGCAAGTCCACCACTGGTTACTGTACCTTTGTCGGTGGAAATTTGGTCACATGGAAGAGCAAAAAACAAACTGTCATCGCAAGATCAAATGCCGAAGCTGAATATCGTGCAATGGCCTCAACCGCGTGTGAGCTGATATGGCTAAAAGGACTTCTATGTGACTTAGGTGTGTTCACGACTCAACCAATGACCTTATTTTGTGACAACCAGGCTGCTATGCACATAGCATCAAATCCAGTCTTTCACAAGAGAACGAAGCGCATTGAAGTCGACTGTCACTATGTTCGTGAACAAGTACAGTCGCAGGTGATTCAGACACATTATGTAAAAAGCTCCGATCAGCTGGCCGATATATTCACCAAACCTCTGGCCTCTCATCAGTTTCAAAGACTCCTCTCCAAGCTTGGATCCATCAACCTTCTGGATCCAGCTTGAGGGGGAGTATTGGATGGTTGTTTATTTGAAGTAGGGTTGGAAGTAGGGTTCCTAAGAGTTGGAAGCATCATGGAGTATCATGGAAGAATAGAATAATGGAAAGCTAGCTAATGCATGGATTCAAACTTTCGGCTAAAACTTAAGTGATGCTTTAGTGCATCTTAGTTTAATATCTACTTTAGGCATAATGCAAGCCTTGATGATGTTTAGTTAGGTAGAGTGGAGACCTCATCATCATTGTAAGGATTAATTAGTGGTTTAAGTTAGGTGGAGGTGTCATGGAGGGGCTTAACTCTCCATTGTTTCCGTAGCTTTCCTCTTAGTTTTCTATAGGTTCCTCTATATATGTTTTGTTGTTCTTGTAACTAAAAATGATGAATGAATGAGACACAATTCATTCCTTGAAAATCAATAGGTAGTGTACTTGTTGGTGACCAAGGCCCCAGGTCGGTCGGCGAATACGGTGCCGTTCTGAATGAAGGCCTGGTGGGCGAGGGAGCGGTCGGCGATGAAGACGGCGGAGCGGGAGCCGATGGGGAAGGAGATGATGGGCCCGTATTGTGCCTGCAGTTCGCGGATGATGAGCTCGATCTCCAAGAAGGGTTTCAGGATCCACAAGAAGCCGCCGATGATGGGGATGGACTGGGGACCGGGAGGGAGCTTGGGTTTGGAGACAGAAGTGGGTAGGAATAGAGAAAGAAGGGGTTTGAGGAGGAAGGAGACGCAGAGGGCAATGAGGATAAGGAACCAGGTTTCCATGGTGAACTGTAAGCAATGAGACAATAAATTATTAATTTTCCACAACTATATAAAGAGATGAAGAAATCGTGGTGAGCAAGAAAAGAGATGAAAAATACTGACGAATTATTGATTTGCTGACGAACACTGGTACTGACTCGGAGATCATCAACTCATCACGGGTCAGGCGAAGCTGTTGGAAAATTATCCATTGCAAAATGATCATCTCTAAATCTCTTTCTTCTAATCCATAAAATACAAGAATTCGGATTGTTAAAATTATAATAATTTTAACCATTGAATCAAATTTTAACAATCTAGATCTCTAAATTTGATGAATTAGGAGAAAAGCATCCCTTTCCTTATCCATTAGTTTTATTTTCTGCTAATAATCTCTAGGAGAATCCGAACTCAACCACATATATGTTACCACGTGAAAATGGTGATTCACATGCAATGTTTTGTTTACGTGCATATGTACTGTCTTTGGTACTATTTCACGTTGACACGCACGGGTCTCTCACTCATCAAACACGTTCTGTTTCTTTCTTGAAATACGTGAACAGAATGACAACTTCAGCAGAAAATAAGTCTTACATTCAAATAAAACATTATTGTGCTTCATGAATTCACTGAAAATTAACATCGCGATTAGGTGACAGTTCATCTCAAGGTGTTATATATAATGGGGTGAACTATCAATTTATTCCTAAATTATTGCCTAAGCAAAAATTAGGTTCCTAAACTATTTTTTTCAGAAAAATCGGTCATTGAATTATAAAAATATGTCAATTACATCTCTAATATTAGATTCGAAGCTACTATATTCAATTTTCCGTCAATTTTAAGTTACGTTACTTGCATGTGATATGCATTGGATGATAGATTGGTAATTTTCACAAAGAAATAATGTGTGAAGTTAATTTTGGAGGGTAAATTAGACATTAGATTTGCAACCTATATGAAATGGTAATGGCTTATAGGTGAGAAAATGACGGTATTTCACTCTAAAGTGTGTCAAGTGACATAAGTTGATGAAACATTGGATAAAATAGCTTTGAATATAATAATATGGATGAAATTAGCAATTTTTAATGAATTTAGGAACTTCTTTTACCCAAAAAATAATTCAATGACCTAATTTTTACTGAGGTGATAATTCAGGGTAGGGGTGGGGAAACGGACAGAGAACCCGCGGGTCAGGGTGGGTAATCAAGACTTGGGGCATGTCCATTTTTTTGAGAGTAAACGAGGCGGGACAGGGAGGTGATATATCCGGGGTGGGGCGATTCCAAATCTTCAAACCCATGGGGCCCGGGACCGGCCCATTTCTATTATATAATGGTTGGGCATTGTTAGGGGATTAGAAACCTACCAATTTGGATGAATGAATGGGCCAATTGCTATAATACAATGAAAACTTCTAGAGCCTTCCCTGTTCTTCGATTCCAAATTGAAACCCACCAAGTTCCTCCATCTCTCATTTCTCTTTCTCTCTCTCTCTCTCTGTATAAATCCATAAACCATTCAACATACCCAAACTTCTTCAAATCCTTCCATTTATGCTCGCATGATCTCAGTCACTCCCTTGATTTTATCGAAATTTCACTCGGACGAAGATAGCGCAAGGCTCCAGATCAGAGAAGACGATGAGCTCTAGATTGACGAAGATGATGCGATGGACGTGCTTTCCGTCATTGGTCTCGGAAAAGATGGTGTTGAAGGAGTCGTTGCCGCGGCCGACGGTTTTGTCCTGGGCATCTGACCATCTAGTCATTACTGCACCTGGGTTTCGCGACGTCGGAGTAAGATAAGACTTAGAACAACATCGTTTCCTTCTATTAGACTCGTGGATTCGGCCCGAACCTGCCGCCCGGTCCTTAATTTAGAAACTTTAATACCCGCCCCGCCCTGTCCTATTGCATTTTAAAACGGATACGGTCCAGTCCCTCTAAATTTGAGCCTAGCCTGGCTCGTGCCCATCCTTAGTTCAAGGACTAAATTGACACTTCACCTTATATTATGTATCTCCACTATTTTTTCCAAATTATGCATCTCTACTTAAAGCAAATAAAGTTGTGAACGTTGAGATATATACTCCCGAATCTTGTAATAATCCTCACATAAGGGGCCTTTTGTGGAGTGCCCGAACAATGCACACTTCATTCGAACCTGAATTAGAGATGGAACATAGTCTCAGTTGACGTCAAGATTGATAAAACTATAAACTAATTTAGCAGACTTCTACTTGTGATCAATTCCGTCTATACAACTTTTGAAGGCCTCATGTCGAGTATCAAACTAGCAGCGCCTTCGTCAAGTTTTCCATCCTTATATCACCGCCAACCTGAGGCAGCTGATGAAATGTTAATATGATGAAGCATAATGGTATATACAAATCTCTGTTCAAAGAGCTGACAACAGTTCGACATTTGACGTGGCCAATGAGTTATTCCGTCGGTTATCAATGCCTATGAGTTCAATATGGGATGATGAAGGCATTACAATTGTCTGTTTCAGGGGACGAAAAATCTATTTCTTTGTTTACGATGAACAACAGGCGTAAAGATTGTTTTCTTGAGATATGGACGATGAAAGAGTACTGCATAAAAGAATCATGGACTAAACTGATAACTTCCGGCGCACAAGGTCCACAATGATGTTTGCCTAGGGTACTATGTTTTAGGAAGAGAGGTGAAGTACTGTTGATGCTTGTTGGATATAGGTATGGAGGTAGGAATGAGTTAGTATCGACCTCAAGACCTTGTGAGCCAATTGTTGAGTCCTATGAGGAGAGCATATCGTCTCACTCGACAAGACCGTGGCCGCGTCACACGAAGAAAATGAACATGCAACTTGACTTTAGTGCGCTGAGAGCATAGCGTTGCATGTCAACAACACCCATTGTTCTTTTCTTCACAGATTTTTAAGCTTGTATAGAGCATGCCGATAAAGTTGCATGTCGAACTATTGTGGCTTCTTTTCTTGTTTATTTCTTTGTTCATTCGTTTTCCGTTTTAACTGATTGTCTTTCTTGCTTCTGTTGAGATAGAAATTTGGGACACAACTTTGTCTAAGGGATTCCTTGGCCAGGGCCGAAGAAAGCAATGTCACTCGATCATTCAATATACAAAACAAGAAATCAAACAGCATAGAAACTCACATGGTTAGAGTAGTCTGTTTATAACTTTTTACGTGCATGCTCGTAATTTTGCGGCTTGGGATGAACCGAGAAACTGTTAAAGCATCAATGGTTTCCTTTTTGCAGCAGCACATCGCTAATTTTTCATAAATCATCAAGCGGAAGCCTGGATTCCCACTCCTGAGGAAGTAATAGGAAAACTTTCAGTGGTAATATATACTCGAAGATGACTAACGTAGTACTTCACGAGAAGTTTCTTGCATAGTCATTCGACTATTGTAAGGTAAACTTGAGTTTTTTAACAATTCGAATGGAACTACGGAAGTATGTTGTTAGGGAATTTCAAAGTGTTCTTCAAGGTTGTTGTAAACACAAATTTCCTGCCGCAAATGAGATTAGAACACGTGTACAAAGTAAATGTTTGTATTAATGAATTTGTAGGGTTACAATCTCTTTACAACTTGATCCTCTGATTCGATCTCTGAAATATGTAGATGTGTAGTGTTGTGGTTGTTGATCCAAGGATTGTGATGACTTGATCTTGGATGAATAAATGCCGCAAGGTTTTGGCTCTTGGCAATGGAGGAACTGGCACGTGTGGGGGTGCTTGGTGGTTATTCACAGGATATGATGAAGAACATGAAGGATTTTTCGAGTCTTCTTGAGTGTTTGGGTGCTTGAGAGCTTCAGAATTTGAAAGCTTTAGCATCTGAGCATGAAATGATTTCTGGACCATTTTCTTTTTCTTGGAGTCTTCTATTTATAGACTTTCCAAGCCTTGACTAAGGATGGATTTGGCCTTGATTAATTGACGAAAGAAACAAGGCTCTTTTGTGGGCTGATTCGTGATTTGACTCCATTAATTAACATTTGTTTTAATTAAATTAAAATTAAATAATTTATTTCTGCCAAATGTTGACATTTGTCCTTCTTAATGACTCGTCCGATTTTGTTGAGTCACACGCCATGTGTACAATTTGTGCGATATGTGGTGCATGCCACGTATGCGGGCATGTCAAAACTTTAATGCATTGGTGAACATTTATTTCACTGAAATTTCGATGTCTACAAATATGAATCTAAATTTAAATCTAAAGGTATTCAAATCTAAATAAAGTAATATAAGAAGAAGAAAAAAAAATTCAATGGAAAAAAAATTTAAAAAAAAGGATACGGTCGGTACTTTTGTATCGATTCCCATGTATGTAAGTTGATAGAGACTTGCGACTAAATTCAAAGTAAGTCGCTGGTTTCGTACCGATCCCATTTTTAATTTTTTTTTTCCTTTTTGAGTTATTTTATTTTATTTTTATTTTTATTAATTTTTCTTTTATTTCTCTTACAACAACAACAAACTATCATATTCATTGTTTGCATAACACATTTTTATGTGCAAAATCTATTATAGTTCACATTTAAATACCTGAAACCAACTATTTAAAACCTAAATTTAAAGATATTTTTCTATTTTCAAATTTTAAAAATCAATAAAAAATAGTTTCTGGATCTAATAAATGGTAGGATCACGTCCAAAGGTCTTGCAATATTTTCCTTAACTCCAACGTAAAATTTCAATTTTTTCACAAAAATTGTGAGTTATAACCCATAGTTTTCCAATCGATTTTGAGAACTTTTACAACATTCGTTATAAACCAAAGTCAAAGTCATTCTATTCGCACCACATGTTTTCTAAAATCAATTTAGGTCATTCCCAAGATGTCGAACACCTACAAATCTCTATGAGGGCCCCGCTATTAGTCTTCATTTTTCTTTCTATTTTTCAACTTTAAAAATGAATGAATAATAGTTTCTGAACCTAATAAAGGATAAAATCACATTCAAAGGTATTGTAACATTTTCATTAAATCCCAAGCAAAATATTTCCTAAAGCTAAAATTTGAGTCATTTTAGTTGCACCACATGTTTTCTAAAATTAATTTGGACATTTCAAAGATTTTCGACACCTAAAAATCCCTTTGGGGGCCTCGCTATTAGTTTATATTATTTTTCTATTTTTTTCAATTTTAAAAATCAATAAAAAATAGTTTTGAGACCTAATAAACAGTAAAATCGCATCCAAAGGTCTTGCAACATTTTCGTTAACTAGTACGCAAAATAATTTGATGGTGTTGCAAATTATATCTCATCTTTCTACTACTGTTTTCGACAAACTAATGTGTTCTAGAATATAAGATACTCTAAACTTTTTAATTTTTTAATTTTTACTTTTGTATTTTTTACTAAAGATTTAACGGTTAAAATATCAAAAATATTTCAATAACGAAATATCATTAAAAATCCCTTCAACCTCATTATGAATCTCTGATAAATTAACGGGTTCTTCTCCACTCATTGCTTTGCCTAACCTTCTATTTTTGAATTGTAATCCATTGATTGAATTCAATCGAGTGAAGCCAAGGGAATAGAAAGAATTTCCGTATACAGGCTTAAAGCAATGGTCGGTTGTGTCATGCATGTGAAAACAATCCAAGGTCCAAACTCAAAAAACGCAAATAATGATATGCATCTGCATGGCTGAGATGTCAATTCCTCCTTTTGTTATCAAAATCGTTTTCTTCACCAAATGGATCAAAAGAAAAAAAATTTAGCTCAAAGAGTTATTTCAGATAGTTCAAGTTTTAAAGACTCCTATTATATTATCAATTAATTGAGTTTCAATCCAATCAAGATAATTCTCAAAATAATAGTACTCAAGATCCATATCATAGCTCCAGTTGACAATTTTATTTGTCACCATGTTCTTCTACCAGTAGACATGCACTAACTCACATTCAGTTATACGTGTCATAAATTGTCTGCACTGATATTTCCAAGAGCATAAAATTAGTATCGGTTGTAATTAACCACTAAAACCGAATCCATCTCCACACAATCTTTATATACTCTTGTCAACTGGAAGTTTTAATTAAATTAACATTTGATTTAATTAAATTAAAATTAAATAATTTCTCTCTGCCAAATGTTGACATTTTTCCTTCTTGATGACTCATCTGATTTTGTTGAGTCACACGCCATGTGTACTGACACACCCCGACCGAGATCGGAGCGTGCTGGCCGTCACACGAAGGTGACGTAGCCATGTGCACGTGCGGAAGCTAACAAGGTAGTAGTATGAAAGTACGAATAATTAAAAACTAACATTCCAGGTACTAATACAAGTGCTAGTAAGTGAGATACAAATTCAGAGCAGGTCTAAAGCAGTCCAAACAAAAACGACAACAGCAGTACGCCTGAAGGCGACCCTACAATGGGGAGTGTCTGTCAGAAACGCCGGAAAGCCCTCAAGGGAAACCACCGCAACGGCTAAGCAACTAGAACCTGGAGGGGCGCAAAACAAAAGCGTGAGTGGGCAAAAACAAAGCTCTTTGAAAACCATTTAGCAAAATACATTCTAACCCCTCGCCGTAAAACCTGTATACTTCCCAGAAAATAACATATGTACGTATGTATAGATATGCCCAACATGCTCAAGATATGCCATGTCAAAACCTCGTAATGAAATGTATGTGCTCAGGTATGAATCATATCAATAACATAACATCTGGCAGCCGGAGTCACCTAACGTGACCTGTACGGCTGCATATAGAGCTCAATCTCAAACTCAACAACTGAACCTGCCCACGAGTCGGAACCACTCTAGGTGGTCTGTACGACAGGCCTGGGTGTAATACATATATACGCTCTAGTGCTACGATCACGTGAAGGCTGTGCGAATAATCGCGGGTCACCTACGAGTCGGAACCACCTAATGTGGTCTGTACGACAGGCCTATGCACCTAACTTGGATCCAAGCTGAGCGTGTGGTGCGGGAGGTGAACATCACGTGAAGGACTGTGCCCTACTCTGGGCGGGAGCACTAACACCGGAGGTGCAGGTTATGAGCTCTCTAAGTCTCTCAAACTACTGCTGAAAGTAAATATGATTACCACTTACCTGGCACTTACCTGTGCGTCCACAGCACCCAATATGCATATATATGTATGCCACTAATAATGCGTGCAATGATGCATAAACGATAATAATAACATGCATGGCATAAGGTAAATAACCCTTTTTAATTCAATTTCTGGGAATATAAATGTATATAGGTATATACGGAAAACAAAAGCCCACTCACTGGTATGTAGAAGGGTCGTAGCCCCCTGCCTCGCGTGTGCACGCTCGTCCTCGGGGTACGTGTCACCTAAATGCGAAACAACTATAAAAACGTTAACTTTAAAGCACATAACTAACTTCTCGTAATAACTTCTCATACATTGCTCAAAATGGACAAATGAATATACCAACGTGCTCTACACAACTTCAAGATCACAACCATATTTTTAAAATAATTTTCCTCCGCCGCACGCGCCCCCACGCGCCGGCCAAGGCACGGACCTACGCGCCCCCCACGCGCGGCCACGTGCCCTGCACACTGACGGTGTCAACAGACGCCGTCAGGAATATTCCGTTAAACTGACGGAATATTCCGTTAAACCTAACTGACGCCGTCACTGCCGTTAGGAATATTCCGTTAAACCTAACGGAATATTCTCCTTTCTTCTCCGATCTACTCTCGCCGGACTCCGGTCGCCGGAAAACTGGGAAAAGTTTAAACTCACTATTCTCCTTCGTTTCTCAACCATTTTCTATGATTCTTGGACCAAAAGAAAGCCCTAAACTAGTAGAATCACGTTATACAACTTTTAAAAGCTAAAAACTACGCGATCATACCTGTCTCAAAACTCAAAACTCGGCCAACTTCAAACCAAGCCTTCCCGACGTCCAATTTTGTCCAACGAGCTACTCCGACGCTCCTTAGGACCTCACTAAGACACCTACGAGCTCAGAAATCCCAAAAACTCAATGTATAATTTTTGCATGAACAGTACTCAAATCGGCCATTGTTGAATCGACGTGAAAACGAAGTATTTCTCACCTGAAAATGGTATGTCTGAGCTCGCCTCGACCTCACGAGTTGAATGGTGTCCTTGGTTTCCTCGATCTGCGATGGTTTGGGTGGTTTTGGTGGTTGTCCGTACGTATGGTGATAACGGGAAGGAAGAGAGAGACACGGGGGAGAGAGACAGAGGGAGGGGAGAGTGACTGTGTGTGTGAGTGTGTGTGTGTGTGGTCCAACACATGCCACACCACACAAAACACCCACAACGTGACAAAAAAATGAACTAGGGGCAATAAGGTAATTTCACACGTGCGTTAATATAATCCCGGGACGGGATGTCACATGTACAATTTGTGTGATACGTGGCGCATGCCATGTATGCCCTGGCATGTCAAAACTTTAATGCATTTCACCAAAATTTCGATGTCTACATATGTGAATCTAAATTTAAATCTAAAGGTATTCAAATCTAAATAAAGTAATTTATGAAGAAAAATCAATTCAATGGAAAAATAAATAAACAAATTGAAAAAAAGGATACGGTCGGTATTTTACTATCGATTGTTTTGAAGTTGAGTCGCTAGATATTTTCGACTGAGTTTAGATCAAGTCGCTGGTATTTTACCGATCTCCCTTTTAATTTTTTTTCCTTTTTTAGTTATTTTATTTTATTTTTATTTTTGTTATATTTTATTTTATTTCTCTTACCACAACAACAAACTATCATATTCATTGTTTTCATAACTCATTTTTATGTGCAAAATCTATTATAGTTCACATTTAAATACTTGAAACCAACTATTTAAAACCTAAATTTAAAGATATTTTTTCTATTTTCAAATTTTAAAAATCAATAAAAAATAGTTTTTGGATCTAATAAACGGTAGGATCACGTCCAAAGGTCTTGCAATATTTTCCTTAACTCCGACGCAAAATTTCAATTTTTTCACAAAAACTGTGAGTTATAACCCACAGTTTTCCAATCGATTTTGAGAACTTTTACAACATTTGTTATAAGCCAAAGTCAGAGTTATTCTATTCGCACCACGTGTTTTCTAAAATCAATATAGGACATTCCCAAGATGTCGGACACGTACAAATCTCTATAAGGGTCCTGCTATTAGTCTTCATTTTTCTTTCTATTTTTCAACTTTAAAAATGAATGAAAAATAGTTTCTGAACCTAATAAAGGATAAAATCACATTCAAAGGTATTGCAACATTTTCATTAAATCCCAAGCAAAATATTTCCTAAAGCTAAAAATTCTAACTTCATAAAAACTATGAGTTATAACCAACATTTTCCAATCATTTTTGGGAACTTTTACAAAATTCATTATAAGCCATAACTTGAGTCATTCTGGTTGCACCACATGTTTTCTAAAATTAATTTATGACATTTCAAAGATTTTAACACCTAAAAATCTCTTTGGAGGCCTCGCTATTAGTTTATATTATTTTTCTATTTTTTTTCAAAAATCAATAAAAAATAGTTCCGAGACCTAATATACAGTAAAATCACATCCAAACGTCTTGCAACATTTTCGTTAACTAATACGCAAAATAATTCGATGGTGTTGCAAAATTATATCTCATCTTTCTACTACTTTTTTCGACAAACTAATCTGTTCTAGAGTATACTCTAAGCTTTTTAATTTTTTAATTTTTACTTTTGTATTTTTGACTAAAGATTTAACGGTTAAAATATCAAAAATATTTCAACGCTGAAATATCATTAAAAATCCCTTCAACCTCATTATGAATATCTGATAAATTAACGGGTTCTTCTCCACTCATTGCTTTGCCTAACCTTCTATTTTCGAATTGTAATCCATTGATTGAATTCAATCGATTGAAGCCAAAAGTAAATAGAAGGAATTTCCGTATACAGACTTAAAGCAATAGTCGGTTGTGTCATGCATGTGAAAACAGTCAAAAGTCCAAACTCAAAAAACGCAAATAATGATAGGCATCTGCATGGCTGAGATGTCAATTCCTCCATTTGTTATCAAAATCGTTTTCTTCACCAAATGGATCAAAAGAAAAAAATTTAGCTCAAAGAGTTATTGCAGATAGTTGGAGTTTTAAAGACTCACATTATATTATCAATTAATTGAGTTCCAATTCAATCAAGATAATTCTCAAAATAATGGTACTCAAGATCCATATCATAGCTCCAGTTAACAATTTTATTTGTCACCATGTTCTTCTACCGGTAGACATGCACTAACTCACATTCAGTTATACGTGTCATAAGTTGTCTGCACTGATATTTCCAAGAGCATAAAATTGGTATCGGTTGTAATTAACCACTAAAACCAAATCCATCTCCACACGTCAACTGGAAGTTTTAGTCCAAAATCTAGCCCCACACACAAATTTCTTGCCGCAAATGAGATTAGAACACGTGTACAAAGTAAATGTTTGTATTAATGAATTTGTAGGGTTACAATCTCTTTACAACTTGATCCTCTGATTCGATCTCTGAAATATGTAGATGTGTAGTGTTGTGGTTGTTGATCCAAGGATTGTGATGACTTGATCTTGGATGAATGAATGCCGCAAGGTTTTGGCTCTTGGCAATGGAGGAACTGGCACGTGTGGGGGTGCTTGGTGGTTCTTCACAGGATATGATGAAGAACATGAAGGATTTTTCGAGTCTTCTTGAGTGTTTGGGTGCTTCAGAATTTGAAAGCTTTAGCATCTGAGCATGAAATGATTTCTGGACCATTTTCTTTTTCTTGGAGCCTTCTATTTATAGACTTTCCAAGCCTTGACTAAGGATGGATTTGGCCTTGATTAATTGACGAAAGAAACAAGGCTCTTTTGTGGGCTGATTCATGATTTGACTCCATTAATTAACATTTGTTTTAATTAAATTAAAATTAAATAATTTATTTCCGCCAAATGTTGACATTTGTCCTTCTTAATGACTCGTCCGATTTTCTTGAGTCACACGCCATGTGTACAATTTGTGCGATATGTGGTGCATGCCACGTATGCGGGCATGTCAAAACTTTAATGCATTGGTGAACATTTATTTCACTGAAATTTCGATGTCTACAAATATGAATCTAAATTTAAATCTAAAGGTATTCAAATCTAAATAAAGTAATATAAGAAGAAGAAAAAAAATTCAATGGAAAAAAAAATTTAAAAAAAAGGATACGGTCGGTACTTTTGTATCGATTCCCATGCATGTAAGTCGATAGAGACTTGCGACTAAATTCAAAGTAAGTCGCTGGTTTCATACCGATCCCCTTTTTAATTTTTTTTGTTCCTTTTTGAGTTATTTTATTTTATTTTTATTTTTATTAATTTTTCTTTTATTTCTCTTACAACAACAACAAACTATCATATTCATTGTTTTCATAACACATTTTTATGTGCAAAATCTATTATAGTTCACATTTAAATACCTGAAACCAACTATTTAAAACCTAAATTTAAAGAAATTTTTCTATTTTCAAATTTTAAAAATCAATAAAAAATAGTTTCTGGATCTAATAAATGGTAGGATCACGTCCAAAGGTCTTGCAATATTTTCCTTAACTCCAACGTAAAATTTCAATTTTTTCACAAAAATTGTGAGTTATAACCCATAGTTTTCCAATCGATTTTGAGAACTTTTACAACATTCGTTATAAGCCAAAGTCAAAGTCATTCTATTCGCACCACATGTTTTCTAAAATCAATTTAGGACATTCCCAAGATGTCAAACACCTACAAATCTCTATGAGGGCCCCGCTATTAGTCTTCATTTTTCTTTCTATTTTTCAACTTTAAAAATGAATGAATAATAGTTTCTGAACCTAATAAAGGATAAAATCACATTCAAAGGTATTGCAACATTTTCATTAAATCCCAAGCAAAATATTTCCTAAAGCTAAAATTTGAGTCATTTTAGTTGCACCACATGTTTTCTAAAATTAATTTTGACATTTCAAAGATTTTCGACACCTAAAAATCTCTTTGGGGGCCTCGCTATTAGTTTATATTATTTTTCTATTTTTTTCAATTTTAAAAATCAATAAAAAATAGTTCCGAGACCTAATAAACGTAAAATCGCATCCAAAGATCTTGCAACATTTTCGTTAACTAGTACGCAAAATAATTCGATGGTGTTGCAAATTATATCTCATCTTTCTACTACTTTTTTCGACAAACTAATGTGTTCTAGAGTATAAGATACTCTAAACTTTTTAATTTTTTTAATTTTTACTTTTGTATTTTTTACTAAAGATTTAACGGTTAAAATATCAAAAATATTTCAATAACGAAATATCATTAAAAATCCCTTCAACCTCATTATGAATCTCTGATAAATTAACGGGTTCTTCTCCACTCATTGCTTTGCCTAACCTTCTATTTTTGAATTGTAATCCATTGATTGAATTCAATCGAGTGAAGCCAAGGGAATAGAAAGAATTTCCGTATACAGGCTTAAAGCAATGGTCGGTTGTGTCATGCATGTGAAAACAATCCAAGGTCCAAACTCAAAAAATGCAAATAATGATATGCATCTGCATGGCTGAGATGTCAATTCCTCCTTTTGTTATCAAAATCGTTTTCTTCACCAAATGGATCAAAAGAAAAAAAATTTAGCTCAAAGAGTTATTTCAGATAGTTCAAGTTTTAAAGACTCCTATTATATTATCAATTAATTGAGTTTCAATCCAATCAAGATAATTCTCAAAATAATAGTACTCAAGATCCATATCATAGCTTCAGTTGACAATTTTATTTGTCACCATGTTCTTCTACCGGTAGACATGCACTAACTCACATTTAGTTATACGTGTCATAAATTGTCTGCACTGATATTTCCAAGAGCATAAAATTAGTATCGGTTGTAATTAACCACTAAAACCGAATCCATCTCCACACAATCTTTATATACTCTTTGTCAACTGGAAGTTTTAGTCCAAAATCTAGCCCCCAAATATCAGAATCGACCACCTGCCCTTTGCCCAAGTTGACAAAAAACCTTCCAAGCCAATCACCAATGTTACCTTAAAACACTCCTCATCTACCTATACTTTTAGTAGCATTGATCCGAGAACCGTCGACATTAAGCTTCACCCTCCTTGCAGTGGAGTGGGTGGATCCCAAGCCAAAGACACTTGCATCCTAGGAACATTAGAGCACACACAATGAGAGGCGTCGTACCATTCCTCTGCAGCCTTAACAACAATAGTTTTGGGAGATTGCGCTTGTGAAGTTGGCTTCAAAGAGTTGTTTATTCCTCCATTTCCATATATATGAACAGTTTGAAAACAAAAACACTACTCCACCAAATTTATTCGGACCCCAATAACTTGGATTTCAAATTAACCATCGGCTAATCTGTAACACCAAATTAAATGAGACTTGTACCCAAGTCACTCACTAAATTCAGGAGAGAGGATACTCGCCGAATCTTTTTTTGTGAGGATTCTCAATGGATCCTCTTTGTGAAGATCCTGAAAAGCCTTTAATTATATCTATTTATCGTATATTGTGTGATCAATTTTTATCAGATACTATTTATATTCAATTTTAAATTAAAAAATTTATAATAATTTTTAACCGCACAATTTATAATGAATAGATATAATTGAAAAATCTCAGGATTCTCGTAAAGAGGATACGGCGAAGATTCTTCTTGGTAAATACAGTTATAAAATCTCTGTTTGGATCACATGAACGAGCTAAAAACCCAAATTTTCGAGATTACATAATCAATGAAGAACATACATTGATGAGTTTAACGGCTAAACATGCGTCGAAGAATTAGTACAAAATTCTCGCACATATTAACTTCTTGGGATTAAGTTGGCTTGCAATGGATTCTTCATCACCATAGTAAACTCCTGCTTCTCAGACAGGTCCACGTCATCTCCGTCCACAGCTCTCCACTCGAATTTCCACACCAAATTCGCCACAAAGTACTCCAGGTGAAGCACCGCCAATCCCGACCCAGGACACGACCTCCTCCCTGCCCCAAACGGCATCATCTTAATCTCCTTGCTCCCTGTCAAATCGAACCCTTCTTCTTCTCCGACGCTGCCCAAGAACCTCTCCGGCTTGAACGCCATGGGGTCCTCCCACACTTGCGGGTCCCAGCCAATATCCGCCACCATGAAATTAACACTCCCCTTCTTGGGCACCACGTGTCCCCCCAAAACCACGTCATGCGTCACCGCGTGCGGCAGCACAAAGTGCCCCGGCGGGTGGCGCCTCAGCCCCTCCAAGATCACAGCTTTCAGATACGGCAGCTTATGCAGGACCTCCTCCCGCACTTCTTCTTCCGTTTCTCCCATAACCCCTTTAATCTCCGCAAACAGCTTATCCTGAACTTGTGGGTACTTGACTACGTTGGCCATGATCCACTGCAGTGCGGTGGAAGTCGTGTCGGTTCCGGCGTTCAGAAACTCTGAGCAGAGGCTGACCATTTCTCCCTCCGAAAGCTTCCGCTTTTCGTTGCCGTCGGGAAGCTTCAGGTCCAGCAGCGTATCTGTATACGACAACACAAATTCATCGTCTTTGTTGTCGTTTTTGCTGTCCTGTTTTGCCCTGTTTTGTCGTGCTCGAATCAGAGGGACGAGCACTTCTCGTTGTTCCTCGAGGATTTTGAAGAATTGCCGCCACCGATTTTTTAAGATAATCTTGGTCAATTTCGGCTTGAAATTGAGGATATTGAACCGCCCGAAACTCAAAAGTTGTTGGCGCTGAACGCGCTCGATTTCTTTGATTTGCTCTTCGTTCAATTTGTCGCCGAAGCACATCAGAACCAGGAGGCAGAACATGGCGTATTGGAAGTGGTCGACCACCCTGACACCGCCGCCGCCGCCGCATTCGGACTGGGATTGAGACTCGGTTTTGAGGCGGTTGACGAGGATGTCGAGAACCCATTTGCGGGCGTTGCCATAGGATTTGACGCGGGAAGGGTGGAGGATTTCCGAGGTGAGGTTGCGGCGGAGGAGGCGCCAAGTGGGGCCGTATCCGGCGGAGCTGATGTTGTGCTGTTTGCTGCTGACGTACTCGTTGGTGGCCAAGGCCTGGGGGCGGTCGGCGAACACGGCGCCGTTCTGGATTAAGGCTTGGTGGGCGAGGGAGCGGTCGCCGATGAAGACGGCGGAGCGGGAGCCAAAGCGGAGGGAGATGATGGGCCCGTGTTTGGCCTGTAGTTTGCGGATGATAGGCTCCAGCTCCGAGAAGGATTTCAGGAGGAATAACAAAGTTCCGATGATGGGGATGTAGCGGGGCCCGGGAGGGGGCTTGGGTTTGGAGATGGAAGTGGGTAGGAATAGAGAAAGAAGGGCTTTGAGGAGGAAGGAGACGCAGAGGGCGACCAGGATAAGGAACCAGGTTTCCATGGTGATGAATCGGCGGCAATCAGACGAAGGGCAAATGCATTTGCTTAATAAATTATTATTTTTCGTATTTTTATAGATGGATAATGCGTGGTGGTCCTCGTGGGAAAGGGATTCTCTCCCAATCCATTCCGCCGACTGAGCAAAATATTTGAACTCTTAAACTTTAATCAAATTGTAGTAACTTTAATTGTCAGATCAAATTTTAAATGTTTAGATTTTAGAAATTGTTATTAACACTTCAAAAATTTCATTCTATACTCTAAATTTTTTATATTGAGAAAAAAAAATACACTTATGAAAAGTATAGAATGAAATCTTTGAAATAGCTTACTTTGATTTTAAACTCAATTTTAATACTTCTCTAAATTTTAAACTCAATTAGCTCAGGTAAAAGGATCAGGAGTCCCTTTCCGACCTTGTGGAGCAAGAAAAATATCTTTGATTTTTCAGAAATTTTGGAGTGATGTATTTGCTGACGAACATTGACATTGACGTTGAAATGTAGTCATGGGTCGGGGCCATCACATATTGTCTTGTTAAAAAGTAATGTGATAGAGATTAAATTTGTCAAATAAATTTTTGAAAACAAAGGCTTAGAAATTGTTAATTAGTGTATTACTTAAACGTTGATAAATGTACTTATTTATATTGATGACACATCATTTAGTTTACAAATTTTGTTTTCCAATTTAATCTCCCTAACATTATCCTCCGTTAAGAAGCTAAAATGCATGGCATTGTGTAATTTACTTGCCAGGTTTGCGGCATTATCCAAATTCAACTGCATATTGTCACGTGAAAAAGTTGAAATGTCTAACTGTGATTCGCTTGTGATGTTTTGTTTTCGTAGGTACATGTCCTTTAAGGGATGGATCATCATTTTTTTTTTCAAGAAATAAGGATTAGTTGTGGGATCCACTCTACATTGAACTTCAACGATACGTGCCGTTTATTTTGTATGTCTTGATTCATGCATTATTGTTGCAAAATTCAATTCAATCCGAAATCACTTGCCTATTTAATTATCACATTGAAATTTCATTGTTTCTTATAGACAAAAGTGTTCGTCAGTTTATTTGAACTCAATTAGATGTCAAAACATTTTCGATTTAGCTAATATTTTGCAAGGATGATCTAAAAGGTGCAACTTGAAAAATAAATAGTTCGGATTGTTAAAGTTTGATATAATGTAGGCTTTACAACTAATCCCCATTTAAAAATAAAAATAAAAATCCTTTCCCTTAAAAACCTCATCCGCATCAGTGTCCTGGTGCTATTTGAATTTAACAGGCGTCGGACTTGGTATAAGAGGACAACATGACAATTGGGTGTCTAACCCATCAAACATGCTTTGTTTCCTTATTCCTGAAAAAGATTTCCATCACGCAAGAACAGAATGACATTTTCAACAGAAACTAAGTTTTACATTTAAATTAAACTTTGCCATGTTCCCTAAAATCATTGGAAATTAACACCGTGTCAAATGATAGTTCACCTAAAGGCGTTAGATATTATGTCTCTCTACTTAAAGCAAATAAAATTGTGAGTAGAGATACTTCCGAATCTTGTAATAATTCTCACTAAGGGGCCTTTGATCACAATTTGTTAGGTGTCGGAACCACCACCCTACAAAAGATCAAATTATAAATACGCTGGTCAGACTTTCCATCTACAAAAATGGAACTGTTGCACCAAAAATTTGGGTGCTAATACTATTAGCATATATGTATCTGACCAGCCTTATGGCTTGCATCCCCAATTTTGCGTAATGTCACATATTCACCACATCTCAGCGCCCCACCAACAAATTCAACTTGTCAAAGAAATTAGATCGAGATCGTTGTAGCTTAACCCTATCTCTGGGGCTCAAAACATGAAGTTGAAAACTTGAGATTACTTTAGATGACGAATTTTGGGGACGAAGCATAGTCTAACAAATTAAGCAATGAAAGGAAATGGTACATGGACACCTTTGTCGGAAAGAAGTTGTCTTCAAAGAGTTGTTTATTCTTCTACTTCGATACATTAGAAGGTAAAAACAAAAACACTACTCCACCGAATTTGTTCAGACCACAGTAACTTGGATTTCGAATTGGTCATCAGCCAAGTTGTGACGCCTAGATTAAAGGAGGGTTGTACCTATGTAGTCATTCCCATCGATTCTCAAATGCTCCTTGCTCCTGGGCAATCTCTAAATACAGAAGATGTCTTCTAAGATTTGAAAGTTATAAGCTAAAAAGTAACAAATACAGATCACTCTCAAATCACTTACTAAATATTGAAGTAATAAAATCTGTCTTGAATCACACTAGTAAACTAAAAATCCATATTTTCGAAATTACATAATCATATATTAATAGATTTAACGGTTGAACATACGTCAAAAAATTAGTACATAATTCTCACACGTATTAAATTCGAGGGATTATGTGGGCTTGCAATGGATTCTTCATCACCATGGTGAACTCCTGCTTCTCTGACAAGTCCACGTCATCTCCCTCCACAGCTCTCCACTCAAATTTCCACACCAAATTCGCCAAAAAGTACTCCAGATGAAGCACCACCAATCCCGACCCAGGACAGATCCTCCTCCCTGCCCCAAACGGCATCATCTTAATCTCCCTGCTCCCCGTCAAATCGAACCCTTCCTCTCCTCCACCGCTGCCCAAGAACCTCTCCGGCTTGAACGCCATGGGATCCTCCCACACTTGCGGGTCCCACCCTACATCCGCCACCATGAAATTAACACTCCCGTTCTTGGGCACCACGTGTCCGCCCAAAACCACGTCATGCGTCACCGCGTGCGGCACCAAAAAGTGCACCGGCGGGTGGCGCCTCAGCCCCTCCAAGATCACGGCTTTCAGATACGGCAGCTTGTGCAGGACCTCCTCCCGCACCTCATCCTCCGTTTCTCCCATCACCCCTTTAATCTTGTTTGGGCCTAAAATATTATTGCTGGGCCGAGCAGCAGGATGCGCTCGGCCCAAGGTGATGACAAGTAATATGGGCCGAATAATAAGGCCCGGGCCAGCTGGCAGGGTCAGCCAAATCCTAAATTGTCCAGATAAATAGAAAGGTCGAGGAAGTCCTGGTGCAACTAGGATTCTCGACCAGCAAGGAATGAAGTCCCGAAAAGAAGGAAAATTCAGAATCCCAGTGGGAGTAGGTTTGTTCGAGGAAGAGGCGAAGTGGGACAAGGACTCCCAATCCAAATCGGAGTCGGTTTCAAGGAATGGGGCACTATAAATACAAGAAATCATGAAAACGGAGAGGACCTTCAACTCAGCATACAATTGCCCTGCGCAAAACCTCTCAACATCTTGAGATTTTTCCTTTTCTTTTTCTGCCGACACACCTTCAGTTTGGATAAACAGCACTGTGGAAGCGCCCGGCGAGCACCTTCAGTTTGGATAAACAGCACTGCTGCCGCAGAATCAGCCGACCGAGAAGCATCTTCAGTTTGGATAAACAGCACTGCGTCGAGGTCGATCGATTATCTATCCAAGTCTCGGTCGAGAAAGGTTTTCGAACCTTTGTTGGCAGAGGTCACCTTGCTAAGCTTTCTCGGCATAGTTAGGTGTTACGAATCACATTGCTCGGCGTACTGGTCGCCGAGTGGTTTTATGATTGGATACTCACAGGTGAGTTTCAGGGTTCGGCATTCCGACGGCCGAACTACGTTTACCATCAAGACATATATCACGTTCGAGTACCTGTGCCCATACACCTTGGTCTCGATTCGACGTGCTTATACTCTCACGAATATAATCACAGTGACCGAATCGGGCTCGGACGATTTGTGAACTCCGCAGAATTAGCAGCCTTGTCTTCAGGCTGTAGAACCCAGAGACCGAGAGTGTTCCTTCCTCGGTCGCAATCGCAAGTTAAAGAAGTCAGCAACGCGCTCAAAGCTACATCAACAAATTTTACTCCTCGGCCAGGCTCGGCCGACGAGTTGGCACGCCCCGCATTCAACCGAAGGACGTAGTTAGCTTATTAGTTACTCGGCCTGCGCGCCACGTAGGTTTTGTAATTTTTAGGGTCAACATTTTGACACGCCCAGTGGGACATTTGTGCTAAACCTTCGGAGTTCATGACCATTGAGACACGGTCCACGAAGCAGAAAACAACCATGGGAAAGTCAACGACTGACTTGCCAGTGCAAGGCCTTGGGCAGGATTTGCACTCTACAAAAAATCCGATCACAGTTGCGCCGCCCGAGGCCACAAGTGTAATACGCCGAGAGAATGAAATCTGTCTCGGCGGGCAACCTCACAACCCAGCAGTCCCGAATCAAACGGCTGGAATGTTCATGGAAGGGATTTTGGAAGATTGTGACGACGATGGTGGAGAAGGTTCCGATCCACCAACTAGGACATTCCTTCGGCGACGACTGGAGGAACAATATCGTCAGGTCGAGCAGTCGATCGGTCAGAAGATGAATGATTTGCTAGAAGCAATACGTAGTAACAGCGATACACAGACCAGAATGCTCGAACTATTGGTTAGTAAAGCTTTCGAAGATGGCCAGGTCGGCCCACCTCGGCAGCTTTCGACGAATGTGCCAATACCAGCCGAGAGAGGGCCCACCCGACCGCAACCAATCACCTTAGAAAGAAGAGGTGGACCAGGAAATAGATCCGAGGGACCAAGCCAGGGAGAAGAAGCCGCTTCCGTAAACATGACCGAAGTCCAGAGAATGATTGATTCGGCCCTGAAGAAAGGGCCGAAGTTTCCGAAATTCATTCATCCATACCCGGCTTATGTAGAAAGGTTTGAATACCCACGAGGATTTAAGATCCCTGATTTCAGCCTCTTTGCCGGGGAGTCGTCTTTATCCTCATTAGAACATGTGGCTCGGTTCACAGCGCAGTGTGGAGACGTCAATAGCGACTTCTACAAACTACGTTTGTTTAATTTTTCACTGACAGGTTCAGCTTTTGCCTGGTACATTAATCTTCCACCCAATTCTGTGCAGAGTTGGGAAGAGTTGGTCGAAAAATTCCATGAACAATTCTATCGGCCAGGGATGGAGATATCCGTATCATCCTTGGCCAGGATGGCTCAAGCATCCGACGAGTCTCCAATGGAGTACTTAACAAGGTTTAAGTCGGCCAGGAATTGGTGCCGAGTACCACTCCCCGAAGTGGAGTTCGTCAGGATCGCCCTTAACGGATTAGACGTGGAGTACAAAAAGAAGTTTCTGGGGGCAAATATTCGGGATATGTACGAACTTGCTCAACATGTCGAACAATATGATTATCTGCTCCGAGAAGAAAAGATATCGAAGTCACCATCCCGGGGGACGTTGTATAAGAACCCCACGGTGAGCTATGCATCGGCCGAAAGTGAAGACCCTCAGTATGTTAGTGTGGACGCGGCCGAGATAATAATAGACAAACCTTATGTTTGCAAGGCTTTGGCGCAAGTAAATACCAAAGACGCCAAAACCCGTTTGACCGCCGAGGAAACGGGCAAGTCATCAAAAGTATACACTTTTGATATCACTAAAGCTGATGCAATTTTCGATCAGTTATTAGCAGCAAAGATCATCAAGCTTCGGCCAGGACATACTATCCCTAAGGCCGATGAATTAAAAGGAAAGATATACTGCAAGTATCATAATTCTAATAAGCATGCAACCAATAATTGTGTTGTTTTCCGGGACACAATTCAAAGCTGGATCGAAAAAGGAAAGTTGAAATTTCCGGAAAAGATGGCGGTCGATGTTAATCCTTTCCCTTCAACGACGATTGGTATGGTGGATGCTCACCTTCCTAAAAACAAAGGGAAGGCCGAATACGTACCGGTGCAACATGTCCATAAACGGAATGGTCGCACAAGACTACAGCTCGATATCTTTTCGAATGCACCACCAGCGGAACATTCGGGGCCACCCGCCGATGAGCCTATGGCAAGGTCAAGTTCCGACGAGGCTCATGGATCAAAGGTGTTATGTGACCATTGTAAAACACCAGTGGAGCCTGGAAGGAAGACATCTTCAACACCACCTGCGGCCCCTACAACATCGTCGACAGGGTTAAGTCCACGACATCAAGTGTTTGATCGACTCGGCCCACAAGTACGGCCGAAAGACCAGACCTCGGTCAGGCGGCATCTGGATTTCGACGCACCTTTCTACAATGAGGATTATTACTCGCGCAATGCTAATAGTTCGGCCTCACCAGCCGATCGCAAAACTTTTAAACCACCAAGGACATCGGATCAACGCTGGTACAGTTACAATTCTCCGACTGGTTTGTATACGGCACTGTCCAAATCCCAAAAACGTCGTCGTCAACGGATAGATTGCATGGCTCGGCGACGAGGAGCGCAGGCCAGCCCGGCCAATCAATGGCAACCAAAACAGGCCGTGGAAGATAGTAGCGAACGGCCAACCCCGACTATCATGACCGAGTTAGCCGAAGGGAAGAAAGTAGCGGAGGCTAATTTCGAAACCACCATTGAGGAGGCTGAGAAACGTATTAAGATCCTTCTCCGGCCTGGGGAAACGAGAGCTCGTCTAGAGTACTTTACGCAAGAGGCCGAAAGGAAACTTTCTCCGTTACCACCGCGCGAGCCGCTTATCAAAATACGGCGCAACTTACACCCTCCGTTCCTCGGTGCATCCATGGAATACATGCGAGAATTTCATAAGAAATACTCCGCAAATGACTTGTACGGACTCCCCAAGGCATGTCAGGAAGCCCTCGACTTGGCGCTAACTTGCCCTGATGCCGAGCAAATTATCCAGAAAACTTCTGATCCAGCCATTAAAGCTAGGTTTCAACATATCCGGGAGGCTCGGGTCCTTGGTTTTGAGGTCGATCCTTATACAGATATCGACGCCGCCGAATTACCTTTTTCGCTCGAAGACCTTCAGCATTTACGCTATCATTTCGAAGTCTTCTCGGCTGTATCGCTCTTCGGCCTCACGGCCGACGAGGAAAAACGGATAGCACGATTGGATACCTATTTAGACACAAGGAACGCCCGTATTGCATATGAAGAACGAGCCCGTGTAACAAAGGACCAACGAAAATCTTCGGCAGTCCACATCGCAGAAGGAAATGGCTCACCCGCACTCGATTTGGTTCCCACGTCTCGGATACCGGCTCTTACCGAGGAACTCAAAAGTTTGATCGAGGATTTTCCGACGACTGCTACAGAGGATAGTTCTCCGGAAGACGACGACCATGACCCCATGGGCCCCTCGGTCCTCGAACATATGGAGATTAGTATGGTACACGTTCTACCAGCTGAATTCCAACCGAGTACCCACCAGTCAAGCTTCTTGGACGGGGATGTGGTTGCCGAGGAAGCCACACAAGTAGACTTCGTCGCAAATGATGACGATCGAGAAAACCAGAGTGGAGATAACCTCAAAGCAGCTTTGGCCGAGCTATTTCCCCGCTCCTCCTCGGTTGATCTCCAACACCTAAAGCCGTTGTATGTCACGGCTCACATCGAAGGATTTCCCATTTCTAAAGTATTTGTCGACTGTGGAGCCACAGTCAACATTATGCCAATATCCGTCATGAAGGCTTTACGCCGTTCTGATAATGAACTCATTCCGTCAGGGATCACTATGAGCAGCTTTGTTGGTGACAAATCTCAGACCAAAGGGGTGCTCCCGTTGGAAGTTAGCATTGCCGGTCGTCAACACATGACGGCATTCTTTGTCATTGATTCCAAGACGGATTATAACGCATTACTTGGCCGCGACTGGATCCACCAAACCAGCTGCATTCCTTCATCATTATACCAAGTCCTCATCTTTTGGGATGGCAAATCGGTCGTAGTTCACCCAGCCGATAACCAACCATTTGAAACCAACATGATTCAGGCTCGCTATTATGATGATCACGTCGGCTACATCACCCTCCAAGGCCTTAACGAGGATGGACGGCCGACGAGAATTTCGGTACAAAAAGTGATTGAGGTCGGCGCCGAGACTGTCCAACAGGATTCGGCGAGACTTGGCTTGGCGAACTTGGTCATCAATGCCGATGATTGAGCACACCACGCAAGAACGGCGTCAGGCCGCGGTTTCATCTACAATGGAACGTCTGCTGGCCCATTGGTACGCCATTACCAAGCAACCACATTCTGGCATCAATTTGATCGAATTTCTGGCCGAAGTAGATAACGGCCCCGTTCTATCGTTCGATAAAGTTCAGGCTGCGCCGGCCGAACTCGAAGACCATCGACCTCAAGTCAAGGACCCGTTAGAGGAAGTTAACGTAGGCACGGCCGAGGATCCTCGAACATTATTTATTAGTGCGTTACTCCCACCGTCCATGAAGGTCGAACTCCGTAAGCTACTCCACGAGTTTAAAGATTGCTTTGCGTGGAGTTATCATGAAATGCCTGGCCTCGACCGAAACCTTGTAGAACATGAGCTACGCATCAAGGAGGGGTGTACGCCTTTTCGACAACCTCCTCGCCGATTTTCAAACGAAGTACAACTCGGCATTAAGGAAGAATTAGTTCGGCTTCTGAAAGCCGGGTTTATTAGGACCGCTCGGTATGTCGAATGGTTGGCCAATATCGTCCCCGTGTTAAAGAAAAATGGTGCCCTTCGCATTTGCATCGATTTCCGTAATCTAAATCTGGCTACTCCCAAGGATGAATATACGATGCCGATTTCAGATTTATTAATTGATGCCGCAGCTAATCATGAACTGCTATCTTTTATGGACGGTCATGCGGGTTACAACCAGATTTTCATCGCCGAAGCTGACGTCCACAAGACGGCTTTCCGTTGCCCGGGGGCACTTGGTACTTACGAATGGGTAGTCATGCCTTTCGGCCTCAAGAATGCCGGCGCCACATACCAACGAGCCATGAATATGATCTTCCACGACTTAATCGGTACAATCGTCGAAGTTTATATCGATGATGTGGTCGTAAAATCCAAACGTCGTCAAACACACCTGGACGACCTAAGGCAAGCGTTCCTTCGCATGCGCAAAAACAACCTCAAGATGAACCCGGCCAAGTGTGCTTTCGGTGTTTCGGCCGGTAATTTCCTAGGATTTTTGGTACACCATCGTGGCATCGAGGTCGATGAAAATAAAGCCCGCGCCATCATTAGCGCCCCACCTCCGACGACAAAGAAACAGCTCCAGTCGTTACTCGGGCAGATAAATTTCCTCCGGCGTTTCATCGCCAATTCGGCCGGTAAAATGAAAGCATTCTCTACGCTCCTTAAACTGAAGGAGACCGACCGATTTGAATGGCGCGAAGAGCATCAAACTGCGTTTACGCAGATCAAGGTGGCCCTTTCCACTCCACCAGTGCTCGTTCCACCTTGTCGCAACAAACCCCTTAAGTTATACATTTCGGCAGCCGACGAATCCATTGGTTGCCTCCTCGCGCAAGATAATAATGTCGGGCGTGAACAAGCCATCTTTTACCTTAGCCGAAACCTGAATTCCCCAGAGATTAACTATGCACCTGTCGAAAAACTTTGCTTAGCGCTGTTTTTTGCCGCATCCAAACTTCGGCATTACATGCTCCCCACAGTTACGCAGGTCATCGCCCAAACCGACGTAATTCGTTACATGCTGACTCGGCCTATGGTCAAAGGCCGAATCGGGAAATGGACACTCGCCTTATCCGAGTTCAGCCTTCAGTATGTACCACAAAAGGCCGTCAAGGGGCAAGCCCTCGCCGACTTCCTGGCACAACACCCATCCCCTTATGGTTTTGAGGGGGGTGACGTCGACATCGGTTTCGTCACCACACGCGATAACCATTGGACTATGCATTTTGATGGTTCCAGTACTTCGACCTCGGCCGGTGTCGGTATCGCAATTCAGTCGCCGGACCACTGCCGATGGTATTTTTCTCTCAAGTTAAATTTCAGCTGCACCAATAATCAGGCCGAGTATGAAGCCCTCATTATCGGCCTCCATGTTTTACACGATCTGCGGGCCCCCCGCGTTCTCGTCCTTGGTGATTCCGAACTTGTGATTAACCAGCTGAACGGCGTGTTCCGCTGCATGAGTTGTACTTTAGCTCCCTATCACATGGTCGCCACCTACCTGGCCGAGTCGTTCGAACGAATCACATTTGAACACATTTCACGTATTCACAATACTGACGCCGACGAACTCGCCCAGATCGCCTCCGGAGCACAACTCATGGGGGGCAAACTAGGTCGAATTGTGGGAATTGCGACCACGGGTCAACGATCGTACCCCGCCTTGATCAATCAGCAAACTCTCCAACGCGCGCACGTAATACGTACAAGGGTAATGTCGCTCCCATCCCTACTAGAACGAGGAGATCCCATAGAAGTATGTGCCGTCGAAGTAGAACCAGATGATTGGAGAAAGACGATGTTACGGTACCTCGATAACCCCAATGGGAAACACGACCGAAGAACGAAGGTGCTCGCCACGAATTATGTGTCGTATCAAAATGAATTATATCGCAAGGGCGAGGATGGTTTACTACTATTGTGCCTCGGCCCACACGAGGCTGCCCAAGTAATGGTCGAGGTACATGAAGGAATTTGCGGAGCACACCAATCTGGACGAAAGATGCGCTGGTTGCTCCGACGACACGGTTATTTTTGGCCCAATATATTAAAGGATTGCATCGAATATGCACGGAGATGCGTATCATGCCAAATTCATGGACCCGTGCAAAGAGCCCCGGCCGAATTGCTACACTCGGTTACTAAACCATGGCCGTTCAGGGGTTGGGCAATGGATGTAATTGGCAAAATCACGCCGTCATCGGGGGCAGCGAAGCACGCATGGATAATTGTAGCAACCGACTATTTCACTAAGTGGGTCGAGGCAAGGTCATACGCCGAATTAACTGCTAAAGAGGTATGCAACTTCGTAGAGGAGAATATTGTGACCAGATTCGGCGTGCCAGAAACAATCATAACTGATAATGGCACTATATTCACGGCCGATAGGTTTAGGGAATACGCGGCAAGTTTGAATATCCGACTCGAGCAATCTACGCCGTACTACCCACAGGCAAACGGACAGGCCGAGGCAAGCAACAAAGTGTTGATCGGCATCCTTGAAAAAATGGTAAAAGAGAAACCTGGTTTGTGGCATTTAAAGTTAAATGAAGCATTATGGGCATACCGAACTTCACCCCGGTCGGCCACTGGAACCACTCCTTACGCGTTAACTTATGGACACGATGCTATGTTACCGGTCGAGTTGAGTATAAGTTCGTTGCGAGTAATCGAGCAGAATGATTTGTGCAGTATTGAATACAGTCAAGCGATGCGACAAGAGTTGGAAGACTTAAAAGAAAGTCGAATCGACGCAGGTAACTTGTTGATTGCGCAAAAGAAAATTGCCGAACGAGCATATAATCAGCGTGTAAGACAAAAAACGTTCGGCGAAGGAGAATTGGTGTGGCAAACTGTGTTGCCTGTTGGAATCAACGACCCCAGGTTTGGTAAGTGGTCGCCAAATTGGGAAGGGCCATTCATCGTTCACAAAGTCCTTGGCAAGGGGGCATATCATTTACGAGATCGGACGGGTTCAGTTCACAAATTGCCGATTAATGGAAAGTTTTTAAAGAAGTACTACCCAATTACATGGGAAATGCAAGAGTAAGTCCATTATACTGACAGCAAAACGACCATTGTATTGATGGCAAAATAACCATTGTATTGATAACAAAAAGAATCATTACAAGAGAACAAATACAATGATTTAAACTCCTAGGGGTCGAGGGGAGGAAAGTCTCAAGGGCAGCTTTCAGCTCCAGCCACTTCGCCTCGCTCAAAATTATCTCAGCCTGCCGCGTCTTTTTGTTGCACTGCAGTTGCTGGATACGCCGTGCGCCGGCAGCGAAGGCCGTCGGCCGAGCCTTGTTAGCCTCAAAATCTTTCTCAAGCTCGGAAGCAGCAGCCGACCTTTGGCGTCGAAGGTCCGAAATCTGACGCTGGAGGTCAGAGATCTGGCGATCAAACTCAGTCAGCTTTGCTTTCTTTGCCTTGAAAGCCTCCATCTCTACTCGGCCAGCCTCATGCGCGACCTTGGCCACCTTCAAATCATCCTCGGCCTGTAGGGCACGCTCGAAGATAAGAAAGTGTTGCCGAGTCCGCTCCAGGAGGTCGGTTAGGAAAGAGATGCCCTCCGGGCTCAGGTGACCACCGCTGGCGAGGTCATTGAGACATTCTCCAACAGAGTCAAGGCCCTTGCACCGGAGAGCTTGGGAGGCAGTCAGAGACAAGACTTCGTGCAGCTTCACGAAGACTTCGGCGGGCGTGGCTCCCGCCGATTCGGCCGGAGCTGTAGAGGAGCCGGCCTCACCGGTCGTGCTCTGAAGAAGAGCGTCAAGCTCAACTTCCCACGACGGCTGCACATAAAAAGAGAACTTAGTGAAGGAAAGAAAGACGTGATATAATGCATAAAAAAACAAGGGAAGTGTTTTAGACCTGCCGAGAAGAGACTTCGGCCATGCCCTCTGGGTCATTGCTCGAACCCAGGGAACTTAATGGCCGAGCCCAGTGCCTCAGACCGCTACGCAATTCACGCGGCCGATGGAGGTCATCTACATTTGATGGCCACGATGGCGGCCAAGAAATGTAAACAACGCCCCTCGGCGCATAAAATTGCCGGTGAAATGAATGTTCGGGCACCTGACATTTAATAGTTTTTTTTTTAAATAAATAAATAAAAAAAAAAAAAAAAAAAATTAATTCACACAAGGAAAAGCAAGACTTACAAAGGCCGAAGAGACTTCCTGCGGAGGAATGGGAGGGTCTTCGTCCTGCGGGTGGATCGGCGTTTCAGCCGTGGCCTCAGGATCGGTAACAGGTCTCTTGCCACGATCCGCCGCAGTAGGACGTGGTCGAGCGGTCGCCTCGACGACCGGAGGAGGATGGACGGGAGGAGAGTTGACTGGTCGACGACGGCGTTCCAACGGGACTTCATCACTCTCGCTCTCGACATCCTGAACAAAAGAGATCATTTAGCATTACGACCGGAAACCTAACCAACCAGGAGTAGGAGCAGAATTATACCTCCAAAACGACCGTTAGAGTCGAGGGAGCTTCGGCAGGCGTAGCCGACTTCCCCATTTCAGGCGCCACGACCGGCTCCGAAGCTGGAGCAGGTGCGACGATTGGATCGGCCGGGACAGCCGGCACAGAAGGAGAGCCGGCGGGAGCAGGCGTCCCAGTAGTGTCACTGGGGACGACATGAATTTCCCGGTCGCCCTTCTTCGCAAATTTCTTGACGCGTTTAGAAGGACGATGGGCCTCCTCCGCCGGCTCGGTCGCTCGGTGGGGGCGTTTGGAAGGGACCGTCCGCTCGGTGACAAGGGTCCTTTTCTTGGGCACAAGCTTTTTTGTCCTTGCCACCGCGGCGACCACCTCGACCGTCTTCGACCCGCGACCCCCTGAAATAGCAAAGTAATTAGTAACAAGTACAAGTGAGTTTCTCTGTTTCTGAGGTAGCAAAGTAATTAGTCAACAATATACCTTGGACCGACTCCTTAGGTTGAGTCGAGGGCGCTGGTCTGGGCCGGTCACCAAACACTTTGCTCACCACGTCTTCGGCCGAGGCACCGAAGAAGTCGCCAGTGTACTCGTCCCACCAGTCCCCAAATGTGTCGGTGCCCAAGGATTCCGGAACGGTTGGCCGAAGACGGAACTTCTTGCACCGATCCTGAAACTCTTGCTCCATCGACCGGCACTCCCTCTCGGAAGAACCGGAAAGACGTCCCCGGCTCAGGAGGGAACGAGAGACGATCAGGGGTACGGGGCAACCTTGGAGGTAGCCGAGCTGTCGGGCGACAAAGTGGGGCTGGTAGACCTCCCAACCGGCTCGGCGGGCATCGCAACCAAGGGGAAGGTCGCGAGCCAGTACGATTGACCCCCAGGACTGACGAAGGCCCGCGTCCTCGGCCGCGGCCCAAGTTGCCGTCGGGAGCCCGATTGAAGCAGGATACTCCTGGCGCCGGCACACCAGGAACTCGTCGTCCGAAAGGACGTCGAGGCTGAAAAAGTGCTTGAGGACCTCGTCAGCCCGGTGAGAAGGAGCCGGCCGAGAGGCAAGTTGGGGGCCGAGGGCGGCCGAGCGCTGGAAGGCGGGGACCTCAGGCCGAAGGGTGGAGAAATAGACCTGCAGCCAGAGTTGGAAAACCCAGAGGGGCCCATTCTGGTGCGGGTCAATCTTGTTGATGGTCGTCTCGGCCAAGCAACGAAAGAGGTTGGCAAGAATAGCCGAGCTGAGCGCCAGAGAATGACCACTAGCCAGGGCCTGGGCCACCGGCATATTCTCGACCAAGCACTTGTTCGACCTGGTACAACAAATAAATTTGTTGTACCAATAGAAGAGGAAGGCTTCATGTTCTCCCTTCTTGAGACTCTCCTCGCCTCGGCCGGCAAAGTGGAGAATCAGAGTGTTGTAGTTGAAGAAGTTCTTATGAAGCTTCTGAACTTCTTCTCTGGAAGGCTCTCGATCTCCTCGGCTGAGCGTTTCGACGGCCCGCTCGTCGAAAAGTGCCTTCAGGTCAAGAAGGGAGGGACATCCAGAAAGAGCAGCGTCAATTGGGAGGCCGGATGGTGGAGTCCCAAGAATGGCCGAGATGTCGAGGATGGTAGGGCCGAGGGGTCCGAATGGAAGGACCATGGTGTTGGTGGCCGAACACCATAGAGTCAAGGCCGCCATAAGCAGCTCCTTATCCATGGTAATCTCCATGGTCGATAGCAGGATGGCATCATAGATGCCGAGGGCTTTCCATTCCTCACCGAAGATTGATCTCATTCGATCCACCCAGGCAGCCCAGGCTGTAGTGGTCGAGGGCCAAGCTCCTTGAGGCCGAGCCAAGCACCATTTGGACCAGTCGAGCCCCTGGAGCAGGGGTGTTAGGCATTGCTCTTTGAGAAGATTGGTGATACACGACGGCACTGCATCCCTGAAGAGGGGGCCCAGAATCTGATGAGAGGTAGCCATGTCATTCTCAAAGCGTAGTGTTTTGATCGCATTCCGATCAATGAAATCTTTGCATTTGTTGATCTCGTCAGAGAGCTTCGAGATAAAGGAGGCCATTTGGAAAGGTGATAGGAGATAGTTTGGAAAACTGGTGAAGAAATCGCAGAAGGAATAACTGGAAGGGTTTTGGCTTGAACAAGGGTGAGAAAATTGGGATTTTGGAGTTTCTGAAAGCGTAAGATGCGAATGGTAGAAAAGTGGGTATTTATAGGCTTTTCAGAATGAATATCAAACGTCTGAAATTCGGAAGGCGCTGGAATTAAAAAGCACTGGTTTAATTTTGGGGGAAACTTAACCCGGAAAGATTCCAATCATTTCGGATATTTTGGGAACCTGCGAAGAGGGGATCGAGGAGTCGAAAATCCAGGACGCACGATCGCGTGCGGCGCCATTTTTGAAGCATTAATGAGGATAAGACGTTCCAGTTAGGGCACGGTTTCGAGGCCCACGATTGAAAGTTTTAAGAGCGGCGGAGAATCGACACGTGGCCACCCGTTGGGGGCAACGAGGAAAGTGCAATCATGTCTCATAAATGCGCAGGAATAACGGTCATTAAGGAAGTAAAGTCCAAAAAGCAATAAACGTTTTCGCTTCTTCAAGGTCGAGGCTCGACCAAGAGTTAACGGTCGACGACCTCAGAAGCGAGGGGGCAATGTTTGGGCCGAAAATATTATTGCTGGGCCGAGCAGCAGGATGCGCTCGGCCCAAGGTGATGACAAGTACTATGGGCCGAATAATAAGGCCCGGGCCAGCTGGCAGGGTCAGCCAAATCCTAAATTGTCCAGATAAATAGAAAGGTCGAGGAAGTCCTGGTGCAACTAGGATTCTCGACCAGCAAGGAATGAAGTCCCGAAAAGAAGGAAAATTCAGAATCCCAGTGGGAGTAGGTTTGTTCGAGGAAGAGGCGAAGTGGGACAAGGACTCCCAATCCAAATCGGAGTCGGTTTCAAGGAATGGGGCACTATAAATACAAGAAATCATGAAAACGGAGAGGACCTTCAACTCAGCATACAATTGCCCTGCGCAAAACCTCTCAACATCTTGAGATTTTTCCTTTTCTTTTTCTGCCGACACACCTTCAGTTTGGATAAACAGCACTGTGGAAGCGCCCGGCGAGCACCTTCAGTTTGGATAAACAGCACTGCTGCCGCAGAATCAGCCGACCGAGAAGCATCTTCAGTTTGGATAAACAGCACTGCGTCGAGGTCGATCGATTATCTATCCAAGTCTCGGTCGAGAAAGGTTTTCGAACCTTTGTTGGCAGAGGTCACCTTGCTAAGCTTTCTCGGCATAGTTAGGTGTTACGAATCACATTGCTCGGCGTACTGGTCGCCGAGTGGTTTTATGATTGGATACTCACAGGTGAGTTTCAGGGTTCGGCATTCCGACGGCCGAACTACGTTTACCATCAAGACATATATCACGTTCGAGTACCTGTGCCCATACACCTTGGTCTCGATTCGACGTGCTTATACTCTCACGAATATAATCACAGTGACCGAATCGGGCTCGGACGATTTGTGAACTCCGCAGAATTAGCAGCCTTGTCTTCAGGCTGTAGAACCCAGAGACCGAGAGTGTTCATTCCTCGGTCGCAATCGCAAGTTAAAGAAGTCAGCAACGCGCTCAAAGCTACATCAACAAATTTTACTCCTCGGCCAGGCTCGGCCGACGAGTTGGCACGCCCCGCATTCAACCGAAGGACGTAGTTAGCTTTAGTTACTCGGCCTGCGCGCCACGTAGGTTTTGTAATTTTTAGGGTCAACAAATCTGCATAAACAGCTTCTCCTGAACTTGTGGGTACTTCACTACATTGGCCATGATCCACTGCAGCGCGGTGGAAGTCGTGTCGATGCCGGCGTTCAGAAACTCTGAGCAGAGGCTGACCATTTCTCCCTCCGAAAGCTTCCGCTTTTCGTTGTCGTCGGGAAGCTCGAGGTCCAGCAGCGTATCAGTATACGACAACACAAATTCATCGCCTTTGTCGTCGTTTTTGCTGCCCTACTTTGCCTTGTTTTGTCGTGCTCGAATCAGAGGGACGAGCACTTCTCGTCGTTCCTCGAGGATTTTGAAGAATTGCCGCCACCGATTTTTGAAGATAATCTTGGTCAATTTAGGCATGAAATTGAGGATATTGAACCGCCCGGAACTCAAAAGTAGTTGGCGCTGCACCCGCTCGATTTCTTTGATTTGCTCTTCGTTCAATTTGTCACCGAAGCACATCAGAACCAGGAGGCAGAACATGGCCTTTCGTTGATGAAAAATTTGGGTGCTAATACTATTAGCATATATGTATCTAACCAGCCTTATGGCTTGCATCCCCAACTTTGCATAATGTCACATATTCACCGCATCTCAGCGCCCCACCAGTAGATTCAACATGTCAAAGAAATCAGATCGAGATCGTTATAAATATAGTAGTTCCATAGAGCTTAACCTTATCTTTGGGCTCAAACATGAAGTTGAAAACTTGAGAGTACTTCAGATGACGAATTTTGGGGACAAAGCGTAGTCTAACAAATTAAGCAATGAACGGAAATGGTACATGAACACCTTTGTCGGAAAGAAATTGTCTTCAAAGAGTTGTTTATTCTTCCATTTCCGGATATATGAATGTAAAAACAAAAACACTACTCCATCGAATTTGTTCAGACCACATTAACTTGGATTTCGAATTAGTCATCAGACGACCTGTAACAACAAGATTAAAGGAGAGTTGTACCTCCCATCAGATTCTCAAATGCTCCTTGCTCATGGGCAGTCTCTAAATACAGAAGTTGTCTTCTAAGATTTGAAAGTTGTATTAGTCATAAGCTAAAAAGTAGCAAATACAACTCACTCGAATCACTCGCTAAATATTGAAGTTATAAAATCCGTCTTGAATCACACTAGTAAACTAAAATTCCAAATTTTCGAAATCACGTAATCAATACAGAGCAGATATTGATGTTGATGGGTTTAACGATTCAACATGCGTTGAAAAATTAGTACAGAATTTTCACACGTATTAAATTCTAGGGATTACGTGGGCTTGCAATGGATTCTTCATCACTATAGTAGACTCCTGCTTCTCTGACAGGTCCACGTCATCTCCCTCCACAGCTCTCCACTCAAATTTCCACATCAAATTCGCCACAAAGTACTCCAGGTGAAGCACCGCCAATCCCGACGCAGGACAGGACCTCCTCCCTGCCCCAAACGGCATCATCTTAATCTCCCTGCTCCCCGTCAAATCGAACCCTTCTTCTTCTCCGCCGCTGCTCAAGAACCTCTCCGGCTTGAACGCCATGGGATCTTCCCACACTTGCGGGTCCCAGCCTATATCCGCAACCATGAAATTAACACTCCCGTTCTTGGGCACCACGTGTCCGCCCAAAACCACGTCATGCGTCACCGCGTGGGGCAGCACAAAGTGCCCCGGCGGGTGGCGCCTCAGCCCCTCCAAGATCACGGCTTTCAGATACGGCAGCTTGTGCAGGACCTCCTCCCGCACCTCATCCTCCGTTTCTCCCATCACCCCTTTAATCTGCATAAACAGCTTCTCCTGAACTTGCGGGTACTTCACTACATTGGCCATGATCCACTGCAGCGCGGTGGAAGTCGTGTCGGTGCCGGCGTTCAGAAACTCTGAGCAGAGGCTGACCATTTCTCCCTCCGAAAGCTTCCGCTTTTCGTTGCCGTCGGGAAGCTCGAGGTCCAGCAGCGTATCAGTATACGACAACACAAATTCATCGTCTTTGTCGTCGTTTTTGCTGCCCTGCTTTGCCTTGTTTTGTCGTGCTCGAATCAGAGGGACGAGCACTTCTCGTCGTTCCTCGAGGATTTTGAAGAATTGCCGCCACCGATTTTTGAAGATAATCTTGGTCAATTTAGGCATGAAATTGAGGATATTGAACCGCCCGGAACTCAAAAGTAGTTGGCGCTGCACCCGCTCGATTTCTTTGATTTGCTCTTCGTTCAATTTGTCACCGAAGCACATCAGAACCAGGAGGCAGAACATGGCGTATTGGAAGTGGTCGACCACCCTGACGCCGGCGCTGGTGCCGGTGGCTTCGGAGTGGGATTGAGACTCGGTTTTGAGGCGGTTGACGAGGATGTCGAGAACCCATTTGCGGGCATTGCCGTAGGATTTGACGCGGGAAGGGTGAAGGATTTCGGAGGTGAGGTTGCGGCGGAGGAGGCGCCAAGTGGGGCCGTAGATGGCGGAGCTGATGTTGTGCTGGTTGCTGCTGGCGTACTTGTTGGTGGCCGAGGCCCGGGGGCGGTCGGCGAACACGGCGCCGTTCTGGATTAAGGCCTGGTGGACGAGGGAGCGGTCGGCGATGAAGACGGCGGGGCGGGAGCCAATGCGGAGGGAGATGATGGGCCCGTATTTGGCCTTGAGTTTGAGGATGATAGACTCGAGCTCCGAGAAGGATTTGAAGAGGAATAAGAAGCCGCCGATGACGGGGAAGAAGCGGGGCCCGGGAGGGAGCTTGGGTTTGGAGATGGAAGTGGGTAGGAATAGGGAAAGAAGAGGTTTGAGGAGGAAGGAGACGCAGAAGGCGATGAGGATCAGGATCCAGGTTTCCATGGTCAACCGTCGGCAATCAGACAAAGGGCAAATGAGTTTGCTTAATAAATTGTTAGTTTCCATATTTTATAAAGAGACGAATAAAGCTCCTTTGCTGACCAACGTTGATGTTGACCTGGAGATCAACTCTTGTCACGTTTACTTGTCATGTTTGCCGCATTATCCCAACTCACTGCATATTGTGACGTAAAAAAGTTAAAATGTCTAACTGTGATTCGTTTGGGATGTTTTGTTTATTTGAATATGATTTACTTGAACTGTCAATTTGTTTCGAAGATTTGAACAGAATTGACAACTTCAACGGAAAATATGTCCTTTATTTAAATTAAACTTTAGTGTGTTTCATGAAATCACTATAAATTAACATCACGACTAAATGACGGTTTATCCGAAGGCGTTTGATATTATGTATCTCTACTTAAAGCAAATAAAATTGTGAGTAGAGATACTCCCGGATCTTGTAATAATCCTCACATAAGGGGCCTTCGATCACAATTTGTTGGGTGCCGGAACCACCACCCTAACAAAAAGATTAAAAAAATATAAATACGCTAGTCAGATTTTCCATTTGCAAAAATGCAACTGTTGTACCAAAAACTTGGGTGCTAATACTGTTAGCGTATCTGTATCTGACAAACCTTATGGCTTGCATCCCCAACTTTGCGTAATGTCACATATTCACCGCATCTCAGCGCCCCACCAGCAAATTCAACTTGTCAAGGAAATCAGATCAAGATCGTTGTAAACACAGTAGTTCCATAGAGCTTCACCTTTTCTCTGGGCTTCAAAACATGAAGTTGAGAACGTGAGATTATTTCACATAACGAATTTTGGTGACGAAACATATAGTCCAACAAATTAAGCAATGAACGGAAATGGTACCTGAACACCCTCGTCGGAAAGAAATTGCTTGAAATTAGCCATTTTTAAGTCACCAACAAGGACAGATTCATGCGGTGGAGGCGGGGTTGAGAGGGGTTGTAAAGATAGCATTTCATTTTCTGTCTTTCCTGCCTCAGAATCAACCCAAGCTATTTCGTAATCTCCGAGCTGTGCTTGTAATTACATCAAGATGGTGAGGACGATATGACTACGATATAGACAACGTAAAGTGAATCTTGATGCTCTCATGCTTACCTTTTTAAAGAGAACGTTACTCATTAACTTCTCAGACAGTTGGACCTGCATTTCAAATAATGCAAAATTAATGAAATTAGGATTTCTGAATCGCGGATTAACAAAGAAATCAGATTTTTTCTTTCTTTCTAAGATTTTACCTTATAAGCACATAAGTCAGAAGTGACATCAGTTGTTTCTTCAATTTGAGGAGCATAAACATGCGGGCAAACATGTTTCAAGCAGTGTTGCTTCAAATGTTCCATGGCCTCAGCTGTTCTGTGAACCAAAACCTCCAGGAAAAATAAAAACACATACCATACCATAAGGTTAATTTTATGTTTAAGTGAAAAAACACTTCGGTACAATCAAATGATTATTCAAAAGACAGTTATAATATAGATTCAATTAGTAAACTTACAAGCTTTAGAGGAGCCATATGGGAAAGAATTGATTTGATAGATCTTGCATCAGAACGGCCCTCAAAGTCCATATAAATCAATGAACACTTCACTTGAACCTGGATTAGAGAAGAAACCGGAAGAGAACATGGTTTCAGTTGATGTCAAGATTGATAAAACTATAAACTAATTTAGCAGACTTCTACTTACCGTCAATTCAGTCGATACAACTTTTGAAGGCCTCGTGTCGAGTATCAAACTAGCAGAGCCTTCGTCAAGTTTTCCATCCACATCACCACCAACCTGAGGCAGATGAAATGTTAATGTAATGAAGGATAATGGTATGTACAATTCTCTGTAAAAAAAAAAAAAAAACTGACAACAATTTGACATAGTGGACCAGAGGAAGAAAAAAATTGATGGCAAGCAATATAGCTAACATGCCCGGAAGAATCATGGAGGAGATCCCACTACTAGTCTTATATACACATCAAGAATCTGGCAATGATGGGCAATGCTAAACAATATTCCTCATCCAACTTTTAACCTTTAATAAGGATGGTTTTCAGAGGACCTCATCTCAACCTTCCAACATCACATAAGACATGAGACCATTCTTATCCATGTTTTATCCCCACAAACCGAGTCAGAATGTAAATAACTCAGACTTAAAAGAACAATAATCCAACTTGGAAGAAATCAAAGAATATGATGATTCACAATAAAAACTTACAGGCATAGCTCCATGGTCCATGTCTTCATCTTTTATGACATAATCATCCGGATTTATAACTTCACCAAAGTCATCCCACTCAGAATTATTCTCATAGAAGGGGAACATGGGGTCAACACTGGTTGAGGGAGAAGTAAATCCATCTATTAACATGTCCTGGTATCCACCACCATGTGGACCTACTGCTGCAACAAATAATCACAAAAGCTTCTCAGAAGAAAGAACTTGCGCTGAAAGCTTCAAATTACAAAGGTCAAAGGAATGAGTAAATGCTTTGACGCTCATTCCAAATAGAACATGTCCATTTAAAGAAAGTTTCTCAGATGCTTACAAGCATCGTTCAAAAGATTGGCAGGAAACAGAAATTGTCTTCAAACCTACCATCCAGCAAAGGATGTGTATTGCTAGCATCAATGATCATTGGATCACTCGTGTTGACATCAGCCCCATGAAAAGCTTTTGATTCCTCCTCTTTTATCAAACTAGCCTTTAGAGCTTCTTCCTTTCTGATTCTGTTCTGCTCTTCTTCATAAGCAATTAGTTCATCCCCAACCAAAGGGACCCTTTTGGATATGGTAACCTTAACAGCTTTTGGAGGCGGATCTGCCTGAAGCATGCGAGCTAAACTTCCAAACTACATAAACAGCTGAAGGTGTCAACATATGGTGCCTATTAATGCAAAAAAAGAAAAAAGAAACAAAGAATCTAGAATGCTAATCATAACATTTAACGCCTGAAAATGATAGTTATGTCCAGGTAGGATACCTGGGCTCGTTCGTAAAAAGCACAAGATTCTTGGCATCATTTGCCCATTCAACAAATATATCATGAGAGAAACCAGCTTCTAAACTGGCCATGGATGCTAAAACAACCTGTATTGGAAGAATGTGTCATAGTCATTCAAATGGGTAGGCAAACTAGAGATAAAATACTAATGTATATATGCCTATATGGCAAACCTTGGGACCATCAGGAGCATTGTCAAGTTCACTCTTGTTAACTAAAAGTCTGATTTGCCTGCAAATGTTTGCAAACATACATGGTAAATTGTTCAGAAACAATAATATTCCACTTAGTGAATCAAAATTTCAAATAGTCAAGAGTGAACATATATAGAAAAGACCACTTACTTCAAATTAAAAACATTCTCACGTGTCTTCTCAAAGGACTTTGCTATAGCATCACTCATCCACTCAAGGAAACTTTTTATGTAATCGATTGTGCTTGATGCAACGTATGTTAGGAAGAAGATGGGATAGTTCAAATTTTCCTCTGTCCAACACTGCAATTAATGGGAAGAACCAAAATTAATAAATGCAACATACATGACAAGAAAAAACTGTTCTGTTGCTGTAATAAGGATAGAAAACAGCACTCATCTCCCCTACCGATTCCAATATCTGGACAAGTTCCATAACCCGCCCAGCAGTATCAACAGGTAATAGCACATTCCCATCAGATCGCAGAGTCTTCTTTATAGTATCTGAAATAATAACCAGAAACTAACAGTTAAAGAATAAAAGAACCTCATATAGATAGTTGTTTGTTCCATACATGTTCTGCAACAGGAAAAACAGAAATAATGAAGAGAAGAAAAAACTTCAATTCCTGGTTCGTAAGAGTAGTTAAGAGACCTGTAAATTCCTTGTCCTTTTGGCGTCTATAAGGCTGATTGTTCAAAGCATTGTAGGCATCTGTTATCAGAACAGCAGGGCGTACGGAGGCTGATTGATTAATTCCATTCAAATGCCTGATGAAAATCACAGCAGTAAGCAGTTCAAAATCATCAATCTCTATTCCAAAACATCATCTACACATACAACTAACCAAATTTCCACTGGCAGTTGAAAAAAAAAGAGCGAAAATTACTTCTCTTTTCGATGGTTAAAGTCCACGGCATATATAACATCCTTTCCATCCTTTGTTATCTTCCAGACGGTACCACCCAAGAGATGTCCAGACACATGGGAAGAAATCACAATGCCCTCTCCTTTGCCTACAAACTATATACATTAATACAATCATATCC
Organism: Pyrus communis; assembly: GCF_963583255.1. Classification (NCBI taxonomy): domain Eukaryota; kingdom Viridiplantae; phylum Streptophyta; class Magnoliopsida; order Rosales; family Rosaceae; genus Pyrus; species Pyrus communis. The sequence goes on from NC_084818.1 coordinate 2,319,919, forward strand.
ACTCCACCAATACTTATATATTAATTATGAACAATGTATACTAATAATTAGGGTTTATGGGCATACCAGCAAGATGGTGATTTTGTGCATAGGTTAATCTGGTGACATTTTGGAATGCAGAATCAATGTCATCTAGTGTAAAAAGCTCAAAGTCCGATACTTGCTGCAAAATTAAACAAAAATTAAAACAAAATTAAAAATCCAAATGCATCCAATCTTTGAAAGCGGCTTGTAGCTCCGTTTATCAAGAGCATTCACCCTTACACCTGTCGCTTCCGAGTTCGAGTCCCCCCTTCCCCAATATCGATTGTATGAATAAAAAATACATACAAACTTTAAATTAGCATCAATTGTGATTTGTGAATTGAATGTGGAGCTACCTTGCGAGAGAGGAACTGATCATACATAGTGAGGAGACCTAATCTGTAAACCGGCTCGGTGGAGAAGACGGGAGCTGACAGGCCGAGCTACTTCATGGCGTACGGAAGCGCGCCGAGGTGAAGTGTATCCGGATGCGACAGCAAGACTGCATCCACCGTCGAAGCTACCCTGCAAACACCGCATTTCCGCCATTGAAGCTCCGAACAGAAGCAGGAATGCGAGAAAGAGACTGAACTGGAGAGAGAGAGCGAGAGAGAGACCTGAAGAGGGGTTGAAGGAGGGAGGGGTCGAAGTGGTCGTTCCAGCCGCAGTCGATGAGGAAGTTGAAGCCGTCGATTGAGACCAAATACGACAGCGGATTCTCGTTATATACGCCGCACAGCGGCGTCACCTGAACTGAAGTTCCCATTCGAATTTTTCTTCCGAGAGTTTCCCTCTCTTCAAATCTCTGCAACTCCGGCGGGTGAAATGTTTGTTGCTGACGGCACCGTTTCTGGTTGCCTTCTCTCGAATGGAACACGACAAGTCGTTTCTTACTTTTTTTTTTTTTTTTTGGTCTATTGCTTTTTTTTAGAGGCCGGCTGGTTTGGTATTGCTGTGCTTTAAAAAAAAGCTGCTGTGAGAATAAGCGGCTGTGCTGTGAGAATAAGCGGCTGTGAAATAAAGCAGCAAAGTGTTTGGTAAACTTATTTGTAAAAGTGCTTTTGGAAAAAAAATTGGAAAAAAAAGCAGTATGATAGTGTTTGGTAAACTTTTTTGTAAAACAGCCGTGTCTGTGTGAAATGACCAAAAAGGGTATATTACTAGATGTGCTATTAATTTAATTTTCTTAACAAATAAAAGTGAATTACTAAATATATTTTATTTTTAGAAGAAAAATATTTATAAACTTTATCTTAAATATTAATTAGTATGACAAACTACTTTAATAGAAATATTTTAGAGTGAATAGCTAGGATTCATTAGTATAAATTTGGATTTGGATTCATTAGTATAAATGGAGGGTTAGAAAAGTTTAAATTTGGATTCCGCAGCACGGATAGAAAAACCCTTGTATCATGTGCAGTGCCTTCCCATCCGGCATAGTGAGAAGTTAGTTGTGGCATTCGGTCTTCTCAATACACTGTGTAACGCCTCCATACGCGCATCTAAGTATATACATATATGCAGCAGAGGAGCTTTCTGGTTGTTTTAATATGTAAAATTACAAGAATTCAGAAAGCCACAACAAAGAGTTTATAACTATGCAATTGTGTGATCCAAATCAAGAACCAGAGATCGTTCATAACGCCAGAACCACGAACAATCCCAATGCCAATACTCGAAGAGCTAAAACTGTTTTACATTATTCATTCTCAATGGGAATCAAGGACGGAACTTAAGTAAACAACATCAAAATGGTATCAAGTGCAAAAATCGAAAAATTCAAGCGTTCCTCCCATGATTAAAATTTATACAGCCCAGCAAACAGGCATTGTCACCAGCAATAAACAGGAGAGAATATAAGAAAAAAGACTTCAATTCAAATCTGGAATCCAGAGTACCTAGAAGCATATGCCGATGGATGGTTTACTCCTTTGCTTCTGAACCAATAGAGGTGACTTTAGCCTCATCCAACTTTGGTTGGTTTGTAGTAAGTCCTTCCAACGTTTTGTAAATCTCCTCAGGAAGAGGACCAGGTCGGTGCAGAGGAACATGTTTGGGAACTGGAGCATCGTTCTCGATCACCTCACATTCGTAATCATCAGGAACACCCCATGGATCCCACTCTGCAATGCAAGTCAATACAGAACGCAAACTATTACAAACAATCCATTGTATATTGTATCTCAAAATGTCAGCTCAAAAAAGAACTTCATACAAAGGCAACAGAAAGGCATCAGTTTGATCATCAGAATGATAAAACTCTGAGACGGAAGAACCAAAAAATCAGCATTAACTGAAGCATGCAAGTACACAATGGCTAGTAAAAACCATAGTTCACAGTTCACACAAAAGAGATTACAGTGGAAACAGTTTGTAATACAAGAGATTACAGTTTGTAATACATATACATACATATACATACAAAAGATTACATCACAGACTTCGGTGCAGTATGTAATATATATACAGTTTGATACATATACATACATATATATACAAAAGACACTTCCTCTTCACACCATAAAAGTCCAAAAACCTCAAGGGAAAATAAACCTCCAAATTAAACCTATAAATCAAGTCGTACCCTTCTTGAACTAGCAACATTAGCGTTCGATTGGTGCTAACCTCCTTCTCTGAACCTAAATAATTAGTGCCAAATACACTCTGGAATCCAAATGATAGACAATTTAAAAACAAACAAAACAAAAACAAACAAAAAAAATCTAATGTGAGCTGCAACTTAATTTCATACTCAGTTTGGAAACTCATCTATTCCTGATCAAGTTCGTATTATCTCTAATATGAACAAAATCATGAACAGATAAACAAAACCTAGAGGTGATAATCACATAAACCTAAGAAGTTCTTGTTGCCTTTTCTATTTATTTCCTCTTTCTGTTTCCAATAAACAAAGGACAAAAGAAATTGAAACAAAAGCTGTTTCAAATTCTTCTTCTGGATTTGTTTTGATATCTTCCCAGTCGACTCAATTTGTGTCATTAGTGAAAGGGAAAATACAATGGCATCATGTAAAAAAAAATTAAGCTTTCCAGCAAAAACCAAAGAGAGTAATAATAAAATTTATTATAACTTGTGCTATTATATTATATCAAGGAAAACAAACCAGAATTTTGGAGAATATAAACCCTCTGACTTCTTGGCTGCGATCTTCAATCCTGCGATCTTCTAATGTGTCACCTGCAACATAAACCCGGAACTTCTGAGGAATATTTTGACCCAAAAAACACATGACAAATCAGAAGCACATGACAAATCAGAAGCACAGTTCACAAATTAGAAGCAGAGCAAAGCAAATTATCCCTTACATAAACCCAAATCAGAAGCAGACCTTCTTCAAAAAAACGAATACAGAAGTAATCAAACTTCTCTCTCAATTTTTTTTTTTTGTTTCCTCCACAAACCCTAATTTTTTCCCAATTAATTTTTTCCACAAACCATATCACCTTCCCCAATTAATTTTTCCCCACCCTCCATCCCCAATTGTTTTTCCCGACACCCATACCCTCATCCCTTTGCTCTTCCCACCCCTCTTTCCCTAATCTCCCCATCCCTAATTTGAAAAATCCAAACAAATTACCTGGAGAAACCTGGAGAACGAGAGGAGAGAACGAGAGAACGAGAGAACGAGAGGACGAGAGGACGAGAGGAGAGATCGCTCTGGTTCAGGTTATGCGAGAGAGCTCTGAAAGGTGAAGAGCGTGCAAGAGAGCTCTGGAAAGGTGAGAGCGTAGGTGAAGGGAAAGGGGAGGGCAGTTTTGGGTTATTCATATTTCATTAAACATGTACACTGTTCACCCGTGTGTGGGTGAAAATAAGCTGCTTTTGGAAGCTGCAAATTGCAGCTTCTTGTCATCTCCTGGTTTTGGGTTTTTTTTCACCCTCAACTTTGAAACAAAGCTGCTTTTCAAAGTTTACCAAACACCAAAAATTTTCATAGCTTTTTTTCATAGTAGCTTTTTTATTAATCACCTCAATCCCAAACAGGCCCTTAATTTGAGAGTGTATGATATCCAGCTAATGAACAGTGTATCGATATGCAAATTTATAGTAATATTGATGGACATATCGATATTAGTTGTTTTCAACGGGATCCCTTTCGGATCCAAAGAAACTGAACCCATTAATCAATGAATTCGGACCGTTAAAATTTGATCCAATGACTAAAATTATTATAACTTTTAGATGAGCCTGTCGTTTGATCAAATTTCAACAATTCGGATTCATTGATTAATGGACTCAGTTTACTGGGATCCGGAGGGGATCCGGTTCCGTTTTCAACAAAAATTATGGAAATTTGTAATGGAGTGAGTATTATCCATATTCAAATTTAATCGAAATTAGAGATAATTTTCTCAAAAAAAATTCAAAAGTTCAAAATCTATAATGGCTTCTGACAAAATTTTTGTATTGTATCGGTAAATATCATCGACATTCATTGATTTTCCTATATCTCGCCCATATAAGATAAAATTTGCTTCCACCCCCTTTCCATATCTCCTTGATTTTTTAATATTTCGACAAAAATATCGACAATTTTGTGGATAGTTTTAACAATACCCATGAATCACAATAGAAGCATTTTAAAAATCTGGATAAAAGGTACAGTGATATGCATGTCCTCTTAACGACATGTTTTTAATTCTTTGGCCGTTTCTGGTTCTGTTGAAGTGTGTTTTTCTCTCTCTGTTGTTCTGTTTGAGCTGTTTTCTCATGTTTCTCCCATTCAGACACCTGCTCGATCAGTTTTACCAAGAAAACATATGATCTCTTTATTTCTAAGAAGATTTCTGTAGTAAGGTATGACAAGATTGACGCGTACATTTCGTTCATTAGCCAGTCGAAGAAATTGGATCGGAAATGTTTCAAGCATCAGGTTTCGGAAAATAAACATCGATCACTAATTCCCTATATCAGTTCTTTTTCAAGTTGGAATAGAGGACTGTCAATTCCAAGGAATGTACAACCTTCATTTTGCTCTGCAATCAAGCACTGAGCTAGTAAGCGACCGCACAGATAAGCGGCTCATACTTCAATCTGGTGAGCTTTATCGTTCATGTTTGGCAAGGGTCCGTCCCATAGCTCTGCTAGTTCCTTCCTTATCCAAGAAATGAAAACAATTGGTCCCAGTGTCGAAGGCACCTGCATTCACCAATAAAGCAGGAATATTCAAAGAGATGGTCAAGACTCAAGCCGTGCAATCAAATCTTCTATGAACTCCGACGACCAAAACTACCCCAAAGAAGCTAATGGAAGCTCTCAGTTATATCCAAATACAAATTTGATATGATTTTGTCAAAAAACACCTCTAATTTTGCCGAGCACCATAGCTTAGTGCTAAATGTACCATTTATTGAATAAACCAGAATATTAACGCGGCAAGATCCATCGACTCTCATGGGAGAATAGCAATAATACAAATCAACTTGAAAACCAACAAAAGGACTTACCAGATAAAGAAGCGCAGGTTGAGGAGAGTTTGTCAAGATGCCAGCTGCTAAAGCTGTAACCAGCCCAACGGCATATCCAGGAAGGGCATACCAAATATATTTGTGCCCCTTTGAGGAATGCATATCTAACAGATTTACCGTATCCTTGCTCCTTCGATGATCAAAACATAGGACTAATGCCAGCAGCATGGCAGGAATTGCCTGCAATATAACATTAACAAAAGAAAATTCAAATTGCTTGAGGCAAGAGTAACTACTCCGAATAGAATATATATGATGATCATGTCAAAATAATACACTAAAGAAAAACAGAATTTTACGGGCTTGCAATTATGAGAAACGTAGTCTGAACCAACTAATTTGTAGACATACAAAATGAACGGAAAACAACAATGAAGGCCCAGACAAATCAAGTAATTAACCACTAATTTAATGACCCAACAGAATATAATCAACATAACTGGAACATTAAAAAAGTACTAACTCTAGATTTAGGGACTAACCCACAATGCTTTTAACATATGTAACCTTATTCTTAGTCTGGCACGGTAAACTCTAATTAAAACCATGAATGCAGCACGATATTGATTGTTGCAATAAAAGAGAAACGCCATCATTAGTTATAATACGTTACAGTAGTTACATTGTTGAAAGAAGGATGTCATACCATGTCACCAAGACCAAGCATCATGAAGTCTCTGGCCCCTCCAGGAATCTCTCCACCCAATAAGTTCCTAGGAAAGACAATCTTCACAGGCAATTCCAACTTCTTCGTTACCATATGCAGCCCAGGAAGACTCAAACTATTTGCAACAGTATGAACTGGGTTTGAGGCTTGTTGTGTTGCCACTGATACCATGACATTTGCCCCAAAAATTCTCTCAGAGAAGAAAACCCAGAATATGTCATATACGAATAGGCAGACAAGGAGCATTGCACAAATTTTGATGTTTGGAAGACGGACATGACTCACAAAGGCAATACATATGGAAATGCCCAACAAATTGTTCAATACCCAATGCCCAGAAACAAGCCAAGCAGCAACTGTACCAATGCATAACAGCAATAACAGGGCTTGGACTCGCGTAAATGACTTGGAACAACACCTTGACACATATGGATCCGCAAGACCAAATTGTGACTTCAAATAGGCTACATAAGGAGATAGGAAGAAAAACAGGGAGGAAATAGAGGCAACA